>NC_053028.1:543005111-543015140 GCF_003073215.2 Triticum urartu
TTCACCTATCTGGAGCAATTCAATAGTCTTTTCAGTTTGTTTCTCCGAAGGCCATCATTTCAGAAGATTTATTCATTCTTAGCTTTCAGCTATCATTCTCCTAATCTTACCGGGGCATCATTCAAGTTTTCTCTTATTAGCTCATGATTCTCTTCGTTCTCATGTATCTAATTCTCTCAAGCATCTTCATTCGCTTTTCCAATTCTACCCGGTGATTTGTCCCTTTACCTCGTTCATTTTCAATTCTACCGGTGGCTCTTCTAAGATTCTTCTTCCTTCGTTATAATATCAATTGACTCTTTCTTTCCAATCCTATCGGTGGTTCGTTGAAGACCTTCTCAAGGTTGCACTATATCTATCTTAATCCTTTTCTATGTGAATAAGTAATATGCCAAATCCATTGTTTGTCATCAATGTAATTGGTGAAGGATAAGCATAATGTAATCCTTATTCTTGTTTCTTCCAAGTGATTAATTCCCTATCCCGGAGGTTCATCAAATTCTCGATTCAAGTTGTCCATCTTTCTTTTCCGGAGCTCAAAGTTATTTCAATTATATCATTCCAAAGATCCATCTAATCATTGTAAGGATTCACCTTGTGTTTTCAACTTCTCTTTCTTCTCGTCCCCTTGTTCCGAAAGTGGCAGGCCGTCACCTCATAATTTTGAGATGTATTCCATAACACCATATCAAGTTTAGGCTTTTCGTTGTTGATAATCCAACAACTCCATTCCAGCATTTGTTGTAAGCATGCTCTCTCAAGATCTTGTTCCCCTCCGTCCATTCCATTCCGTTCTTTCATTTCTTCCGGAGGCTTTGTGATGTTTCTTTCTTCAACCCTTCTTCTTGTTCTTGTCAGGACCTTGTTCTTTTCTTGCTTACCCATTTAATCGGAGAGTTGTGCCCTCTGCTCAAGTTCTTTTCATCTTATCAAGTCTTGTATCACTTTTCAACCGGAGTGTTGACCGAAGTTGTTCTTCATTGTTCCTCTTTTTCTAACGGAGTGTTTTCAACTTCGTTTATCTCCGTTGTATTTTTCTCGAAATGGCTTAACCTTTGCAAGGTTCCTTGGTTTCACTCGTTTGTCAAAGAATCAACTTAGTTGTACCTCTTCTCTTTCTCTTCTGTTTTTCCCTTCGGTGCCATTCTAGATCTCGAGACGAGATCCTCTCGTAGTGGCGGAGTGTTGTAGCGCCCCGAGACCGATGTGCCAGGTGTCTTCCAGTTATTCACTGTTGTTGCCTTGTCATTGCTTGCGTGTCATGCATTTCATATCATGTCATCATGTGCATTTCATTTGCATACATGTTCGTCTCATGCATCCGAGCATTTTCCCCGTTGTCCGTTTTGCAATCCGGCGCTCCTATGTCACCCGGTGTCCCTTTCTACCTCTTTTCATGTGCGGGTGTTAAACGTTTTCGGATTGGATCAAGACTTGCCATGCGGCCTTGGTTTACTACCGGTAGACCGCCTGTCAAGTTTCATGCCATTTGGACTTCGTTTGATACTCCAACGATTAACCGAGGGACCGAAAAGGCCTCGTGTGTGTTGCAGCCCAACACCCTTCCAAAGTGGCCCAAAACCCATCTAAACCTCCTCCATCATCTCGGTCGTTCGATCACGATCGCGTGGCCGTAAACTGCACCTCATTTGGACTCTCCTAGCTCCCTCTACCTATATATATGTGATCCCCTCCAAAATTTCTGCGCAGATCAAACCCTAGCCCCGCTCCTCGCGCCGCCGGACAAAAACTCCCCACCGTGCCGGACATGTCCGCCGCCACCGCCACCTCACTCCGGCCTATCAGAGGCTGCCACGTCAGCTCGGCCGCCCCTCTCCTCCACTCACGCACTGCCACCTCACCCCGCCGGCCTCTCTCTCCACCGCGCGGCCCGCCGAGCCCATCGCGGGCCCGCGCAGGCCCGACCGCGCCGCCGCTCGCCGCGGGCTCCCCGAGCCTCGCGCGCGTCCGCGCCCCGCCGCCCTCCGTGCGCCGCCGCCGCCCTCGCCGTCCGGCCGCCGCCATCGCACCGCGCCTCGCCGCCAACCTCCGCCACGCCCCGCCAACCTCGCCGCGCCGCCTCCTTGCGCGCGCCGCCCGAGAGCTCCATCGCCGCCGCCGCCTTGCTCGCGCCTCCCGCCGGCCACCGGAGCTCGCCGGAGCCGACCTCCGCCGGCCGCCTTCCGCCGCCCTGCCGCGCCTTGCCTCCGCCGGCGCCGGATCCGGCCGGAACCGGCCTCCCCGGTGTCTCCTTCCTCCTCTCCGGCCTCACCTCCGTCATCCCCGTGAACTCCGGCCGTCTCCCCCGTCTCCGGCGAACTTCTCCGGCGAGATCCGGCCGGAATGGACCAGATCCACCAGGAGTTGAACCAAACTGCCTCCCTCTTCCCGGATCACCTCATCCCGCTCCGCTCCGTCCCACGTTGACTTTTCGCGGAGGTGATATTTCGACCAAGTCCTCAGATCTCAGTAATTTTATGCATTTTTCATCGCATCATAACTCTGTGACCGTAGCTCCGATTCGTGCGTGTAGCATATCAAAATGTTCGTCTCGACGAGTACATCTTTTCATCTCATTGCATCATTTTCATTTGAGCTCGTCTTGATGCCTGAAATGCTGTTGGAAGAGGGCTATGTGAGGAATATTTAAGATCAGTTTCAGCAAATGCCCTTTTGTCATTTTTGCCATGATTAATGTGTGCATGATATGATCCTGAGCTCTACATGTGTTTTGAAATATGCCATGCCATCTTTACAGGGGAGTATGCCATGTATTTTTGTGATCTTTGTGATGACTAGCACAAGTATGTAAAGTAGCTTACTCAATAATGCTGATTTCAGGGACTTAGAATTTCACTAAGTCCTTGACCTGTCTTTATTTTTATGTCATATGTTCATGTTGTTTTCTAGTGATCCGTGCCTCTTTTGAGGAGGATCAGTAAGGATGTTTTGTTAATAATGTTGTGCTCTATCCATCCATGTCTTTGTTTGCATTTATGGAGAACCCTAGCTTGAGTCAATCGAACTCTACTTTTGCTATAAAATATTCCTGGCAGATTGTTAACATGTTTAGCGATTTTGCCGGACTTGTTGCTATTGATCCGTGCATGCTAAGTTGTTGTTCCTGCCATGTCTAGCTTCTATGCCATGTCTTCTTGATGGATGTATGCTTAGTTTATCATGCCATGCTTTGTAATGAGTGCATCGAGCTCGTAAACATGCCTACTCGTTAACTGATTTGCCATGCTCCAGTTTTTCACTAAGTCTGAATCTGTTTATGTTTTTGCTATGTTCACATGCTTGCAATTGTATTTTCTGATCCCTTTTGGCTCATGGTCACTAAGGGACTTTTGTTATATGCTTAGAGTAGCTTCATGTCGTGCTTTGCCTTGCCATGTTATGTTCCTGTAGCATGTAGTTATCATGCTCTAAACATTGCTTCCTGATGATAGATTCCTGATATGCTGTTAATTTCACTAAGTCTGTAACCTGTTATCATTTGCACTTTTTCCATGCTTGTTTGAACCTCTTATTGAGTGAATTAGCCATAGCTCAGTGTTCATATTTTGTTAAGCATCTTGAGTGGATCCCTGCCATGTATTTTGTTGCTATGTTTGAGTGTTGTAGCATATTTATCTTGATGCATTTAGATGGTCACTTACTGATTATCGCAGACCGGTGCCATATTTGTTTTGCTTGCCATTTCCAAACCGTGCATCCAATTCCGGTGATCTTTATATCGATTTCAACCGAAATCAACTCACCTTTCCAGTGGCACTCTTGGTTTTCCAAGTTAAGGCCAGGTTCAATCATTCCTTTCCAAATCATGCATATGCATCACATACCGCATCCCGCATATCATGCCATGTTCATGTGTTGGTTGTTTACTATGTTGTGTGCTTCTTTCCGGTGTTGCTTCTTCGGGTTGGTTCCGTTAACGTCGCGTTTGTGAGGAACCGTTCGACTACGTCCGTTTGTCTTCTTCATGGACTCGTTCTTCCTCCTTGCGAGATTTCAGGCAAGATGACCATACCCTCGAAATCACTTCTATCTTTGCTTGCTAGTTGCTCGCTCTTTTGCTATGCCTATGCTGTGATACCTACCACTTGCTTGTCATGCCTCCCATATTGTTAAGCCAAACCTCTAACCCACCTTGTCCTAGCAAACCGTTGTTTGGCTATGTTACCGCTTTGCTCAGCCCCTCTTATAGCGTTGTTAGTTGCAGGTGAAGATTGGAGTTTGTTCCTTGTTGGAACATGGATATTTTGTTGGGATATCACAATATCTCTTATTTTAATTAATGCATCTATATACTTGGTAAAGGGTGGAAGGCTCGGCCTTATGCCTGGTGTTTTGTTCCACTCTTGCCGCCCTAGTTTCCGTCATATCGGTGTTATGTCCCTGGATTTTGCGTTCCTTACACGGTTGGGTTATAATGGGAACCCCTTGACAGTTCGCTTTGAATAAAACCCCTCCAGCAAGGCCCAACCTTGGTTTTACCATTTTCCACCTAGCCTTTTCTTTTCCCTTGGGAGTCGCGCTCCCGAGGGTCATCATTATTTTAACCCCCCCAGGCCAGTGCTCCTCTGAGTGTTGGTCCAACCTGTCAGCCGCCGGTGGCCACCAGGGGCAACTCTGGGTTGGCCTACCGGAAGTTTGGACAATCTGAGTGTGCCTTGAGAACGAGATATGTGCAGCTCCTATCGGGATTTGTCGGCACATTCGGGCGGCTTTGCTGGACTTGTTTTACCATTGTCGAGGATGTCTTGTAACCGGGATGCCGAGTCTGATCGGATTGTCTTGGGAGAAGGAATATCCTTCGTTGACCGTGAGAGCTTGTGATGGGCTAAGTTGGGACACCCCTGTAGGGATTAAACTTTCGAAAGCCGTGCCCGCGGTTATGGGCAGATGGGAATTTGTTAATGTCCGGTTGTAGAAAACGTAAAGTTTATCTTAATTAAAACGCAACAACCGTGTGTGTTACCGTGATGGTCTCTTTCCAGCGGAGTCCGGGAAGTGAACACGGTGTTGGAGTTATGCTTGACGTAGGTTGTTCTAGGATCACTTCTTGATCATAGTTTCTCGAACGTGTTTTGCCTTCTCTTCTCGCTCTCATTTGCGTATGTTAGCCACCATATATGCTAGTCGCTTGCTGCAGCTCCACATCATGCCTTTTACCCTTCCTATAAGCTTAAATAGTCTTGATCGCGAGGGTGTGAGATCGCTGAGTCCCCGTGACTCACAGATACTTCCAAACCCAGTTTGCAGGTGCCGTTGATACCGAGCAAGTGACGCAACCAAGCTCAAGGAGGAGCTCGATGAAGATCTTGTCCTTTGTGTTGTTTCGTTCTAGTTGATCAGTAGTGGAGCCCAGTTGGGGTCAATCGGGCATCGGTGTAGCATTTGGGGCAGTCTTCTTTTAGTTTGGTTCCGTGGCCGGACCTTGTGTGTATCTGGGTGAATGTAATGCTTTATTCATGTATTGTGTGAAGTGGCGATTGTAAGCCAACTATGTATCTCTTTCCCTTATGTATTACATGGGTTGTGTGAAGATTACCTCACTTGCGACATTGCTTTCAATGCGGTTATGCCTCTAAGTCGTGCTTCGACACGTGGGAGATATAGCCGCATCGAGGGCGTTACAAGTTGGTAATCAGAGCCTTCCCCGACCTTAGGAGCCCCCTGCTTGATCGAATCGTTGGAGTTGTTGAGTCTAGAAAAATGTTTTGAGTCATTTAAGATTATATATATCGGAGAGTTAGGACTTCTTTTTACTCCTCAGTCCCTTCGTCGCTCTGGTGAGGCATCCTGACGTAGAGTTTTGACTCTTCTCTTCTAAAATTTCACTAAATTTTTTTAGGATCACGCGGGTATCTTGGAATCATTTCGATGGTTTTGTGACGAGAACATTGTTCTTGGTGCCTCCTGACATTTAGGGGTTGTGGCAGTGTCCCGGGGAGTTGAGCTCTGAGGTGTTGTCGTCACAATTTTATCGTTGCCGTTCTGGAATACCTGAGTTCGCCGACATTGAAAATCTCTTTTATGCAATTGTTGGTGAGATAACCTCGATGCCACCCAGTACTGGGGCGGGAGTTCGGGAGTATTGCCATAACTCGTATAACAGATGCTTTTCGAAGGTTGAGGTAAACAATTTCTGAAAGTTTCTTGGTTATATGTTGAAGGATGGATATAGCTGGATGTAGGATTTGTTGGTTTTGGGTGAGATATTATGCTTCCCCTGTATCCCCAACACCTGATTGCATAACCGGAAATTTTTTGGGAGTTTATAAGTGGGAATTCAAGTAGCTCCTAGGATATCTTTCCGACAGAGGTATGATATGAAATTGGGGTTCGATGTCTAGTGATCCGCCTATCCATGGTTGGTTTTACAGTGGTCTCGTTGTGTCTTAAAGAGTCCTTGGCTATGCCGACTCGGGGACGCTTCGTATGTCATGTGCACTGCCTTGTACATGATGGTGTTGTAGGATCGAGCCCGTGTAGGCCCCACCACAAAAACTTCGGACGAAATCTCTATCATATGTTTGTTCTGGCTTATTCTGCAAGGCAATCCTTTGTTTTGTTTTGAGTTGTGGTATTCGAGTTGCTTCGTAGTCAAGTGTTGATTCCATACCTTTCCTAAACGGTGTTCTCATACTCCGATGTGAATACCAATCCTTCATGATAATCGAGTTGGTCATGTAAATCCTTTTTCAACCAGCGTGTTTCTCTTCAAGTGGATCTGATCATTTCAACATCCGCAAGATCATTTATCACTTCTTCTCAACGGTGTTTTGCTTCTTCCGTCCCAAGTTGCCTTTGTTTTTCCCCCCCCCCCCCCCCCCCTTTTTTTCTTCAAGGACTCAGATTCCGTAATCAAGTGTCCATCTTATTCATGTGAAGTCTCTTCATTCTTTTCTTTCAATGTTCGTATCCGGTGATTCTCAGGAAGATACTAATGGAGCCTCAAGTTCATCATTATTCGTTCTCTTTCTTCTCCGGTGGATTCAATTCAAGCTTTGTTGATCATATCTTTTCCTCGTTCAAATGTTTTCTCATGTCGATGTACCTCATAATCATTCCTCTCGCTATTCATTTTTTCTGGAGTGCTGAAGATATCTCAAAGATTCGTGTTTCCACTTTGTATCCGTTCAAGCTATTTTGAAGATGTTATCTCATTCAAGCCATTTAATTCAACCGGCGCAATCTATCTTTTAAATCCTTCAACGATGTTTCTTTTGAGTGGGCCCTAACCCACAGGTCTTTTCCCAGGATCTTACCTGACTCTTCTTATTTTCCCGGAGCTATCCTCAAATTTCTTTTTGAAGTTTGACGTAAGAATGATTCATCATCAGTCACATGCATTTCTCCAAGATCTGTCAAATTATTTTCATTGTTGGTTCAACCTTTATAATTTTCATCCCGGAGTATCTAAACAATTCATGGTGGTGTTCCTCATCGTCATTCTCTGCATTTGGAGACCGAAGAAGACTTTTCCTCCATATCTATCCGCTCTCTCAGAGATTCATGGCTCTAGCTTGATGTCATCCTCTCATAACTGTTTTTGATAGTGAGAATTCTTTTCACCTATCTGGAGCAATTCAATAGTCTTTTCAGTTTGTTTCTCCGAAGGCCATCATTTCAGAAGATTTATTCATTCTTAGCTTTCAGCTATCATTCTCCTAATCTTACCGGGGCATCATTCAAGTTTTCTCTTATTAGCTCATGATTCTCTTCGTTCTCATGTATCTAATTCTCTCAAGCATCTTCATTCGCTTTTCCAATTCTACCCGGTGATTTGTCCCTTTACCTCGTTCATTTTCAATTCTACCGGTGGCTCTTCTAAGATTCTTCTTCCTTCGTTATAATATCAATTGACTCTTTCTTTCCAATCCTATCGGTGGTTCGTTGAAGACCTTCTCAAGGTTGCACTATATCTATCTTAATCCTTTTCTATGTGAATAAGTAATATGCCAAATCCATTGTTTGTCATCAATGTAATTGGTGAAGGATAAGCATAATGTAATCCTTATTCTTGTTTCTTCCAAGTGATTAATTCCCTATCCCGGAGGTTCATCAAATTCTCGATTCAAGTTGTCCATCTTTCTTTTCCGGAGCTCAAAGTTATTTCAATTATATCATTCCAAAGATCCATCTAATCATTGTAAGGATTCACCTTGTGTTTTCAACTTCTCTTTCTTCTCGTCCCCTTGTTCCGAAAGTGGCAGGCCGTCACCTCATAATTTTGAGATGTATTCCATAACACCATATCAAGTTTAGGCTTTTCGTTGTTGATAATCCAACAACTCCATTCCAGCATTTGTTGTAAGCATGCTCTCTCAAGATCTTGTTCCCCTCCGTCCATTCCATTCCGTTCTTTCATTTCTTCCGGAGGCTTTGTGATGTTTCTTTCTTCAACCCTTCTTCTTGTTCTTGTCAGGACCTTGTTCTTTTCTTGCTTACCCATTTAATCGGAGAGTTGTGCCCTCTGCTCAAGTTCTTTTCATCTTATCAAGTCTTGTATCACTTTTCAACCGGAGTGTTGACCGAAGTTGTTCTTCATTGTTCCTCTTTTTCTAACGGAGTGTTTTCAACTTCGTTTATCATGGAAGTTTCTCTGTAAATAATTATCCCCTTATATATATATATCCATTGTATTATAAAAATAATGTGCCAAGCTTTGGTTTTAGGATGATTAGATTGCTTGTTTACTATGTGCAGAACAAAAACAGAAACTTTGGCTGTAGCGCGTGATTTTACATTTTTTACTGGAAAATCAAATGGGTCTGAAACTTTTTGCACGTTACTTCTGTACAAATTTTTCAAATTTTCAAAGTTATTTCATAATTATTGGAGTCACAGAAGTTTACTGAACTTCCAGATTACTACAGACTGTCCTGTTTTAGACAGATTCTGTTTTCTATGTGTTGTTTGCTTATTTTGATGAATCTATGAGTAGTATCGGAGGGTATGAACCATGGATGAGTTGGAATACAGTAGATATTACACAAATATGAATTTAGAATGAGTTCACAACAGTACCTAAAGGTAGTGATTTGCTTTATTACACTAACGGATCTCACAAAGTTTTTGTTAAAGTTTTGTGTGGATGAAGTGTTCGAAGATCGAGGAGCTATCAATATGAGAAGAATAAAGAGAGGCAAGAGCTCAAGCTTGGGGATGCCCAAGGCACCCCAAGTAAATATTCTAAGTATACTCAAGCATCTAAGCTTGGGGACGCCCCGGTTGGCATCCCATCTTTCTTCTTCAACAAATTATCGGTACACCTCGGTTTTTGATTTGTTCACATGATTTATGTCCTTTATGTTTTTGTTTTTATTTTAAGAACCATGATAGTATGAGATATACCTTCATTGGTTTATAGAATGCTTCATGTGCTTCACTTATATCCTTTAAGTATGATCTTGTATAATTGCTCTTTGTGCTTCACTTAAATCTTTTGAGTATGGTTTTATAGAATGCTTCGTGTGCTTCACTTATACATTTTGAGCTTGGACATTGGTTAGTTTATATTAATTGTAGAATGCTCCATGAACTTCACTTATATCTTTTGGAGTAATAATAATAGTATTCTCTAAAGCGGGTTTGGAAGAGTGTCAACTTTAGGAACTAGTGATCCCGCTATTCCGAATGAGGAGAATTTTGCTTATGTGGAGAGTAGTAAAATTTCTATGCTTGTAGATCATGAAAAGAATGCTTTATGTGATGGTTATGTTGTTGAATTCATTCATAATGCTACTGAAAATTATTATGAGGGAGGAATATATGCTTGTAGGAGTTGCAATAATATCTAGTTTTCCTCTCTATGTCCTTAAAGTTTTGAAGTATACTTGTTTTGCCTTCCTATGCTAGTTGATTCTTGCTCCTATAAATTATGTACTCAAAAAATCCCTAGGCATAGTAAGTGGGTTAGATTTAAAGATGCTAGTCATATTCTTCATGATGCTCTCTATATGTTTTAATTCTTATCTTTTATGTGAGCATCATTGAAATCATCATGCCTAGCTAAAA
>NC_053028.1:543016140-543028652 GCF_003073215.2 Triticum urartu
CCGGGGGGGGGGGGGCGCGCCGGGGGGGGGGGGGTAGGCGCGCCCCCCTACCTCGTGGCCTCCTCTTTTGTGTCTTGACGTAGGGTCCAAGTCTCCTGGGTCTTGTTCGTTGAGAAAATCACATTCCCGAAGGTTTCATTCCGTTTGGACTCCGTTTGATATTCCTTTTCTTCGAAACCCTAAAATAGGCAAAAAGCAGGAATTCTGGGCTGGGCCTCCGGTTAATAGGTTAGTCCCAAAAATAATATAAAAGTGGATAATAAAGCCCAATAATGTCCAAAACAGTAGATAATATAGCATGGAGCAATCAAAAATTATAGATACGTTGGAGACGTATCAAGCATCCCCAAGCTTAATTCTTGCTCGTCCTCGAGTAGGTAAATGATAAAAATAGAATTTTTGATGCGGAGTGCTACTTGGCATAATTTTAATGTAATTCTTCTTAATTGTGGTATAAATATTCAGATCCGAAAGATTCAAGACAAAAGTTCATATTGACATAAAAATAATAATACTTCAAGCATACTAACAAAGCAATGATGTCTTCTCAAAATAACATGGCTAAAGAAAGTTATCCCTACAAAATCATATAGTCTGTCTATGCTCTATCTTCACCACACAAAATATTTAAATCATGCACAAACCCGATGACAAGCCAAGCAATTGTTTCATACTTTTGGTGTTCTCAAACTTTTTCAATCTTCACACAATACATGAGCGTGAGCCATGGACATAGCACTATATGTGGAATAGAGTGGTGGTTGTGGAGAAGACAAAAAAGGAGAAGATCATCTCACATCAACTAGGCGTATCAACGGGCTACGGAGATGCCCATCAATAGATATCAATGTGAATGAGTAGGGATTGCCATGCAACGGATGCACTAGAGCTATAAGTATGTGAAAGCTCAAAAAGAAACTAAGTGGGTGTGCATCCAACTCACTTGCTCACGAAGACCTAGGGCAATTTGAGGAAGCCCATCATTGGAATATACAAGCCAAGTTCTATAATGAAAAATTCCCACTAGTATATGAAAGTGACAACATAGGAGACTCTCTATCATGAAGATCATTGTCCTTCTCTCTTTTTCTCTCATTTCTTTATTTGGGCCTTTTCTCACCTTTTTATGGCCTCTTTTCTTTCGTCCGGAGTCTCATACTGACTTGTGGGGGAACCATAGTCTCCATCATCCTTTCCTCACTGGGACAATGCTCTAATAATGATGATCATCACACTTTTATTTTTTTACAACTCAACAATTACAACTCGATACTTAGAACAATATATGACTATATGAATGCCTTCGGCGATATACTGGGATATGCAATGACTCATGAGTGACAAGTATGAAAGAATTATGAACGGTGGCTTTGCCACAAATACGATGTCAACTACATGATCATGCAAAGCAATGTGACAATGATGAAGCGTGTCATAATAATGGAACGGCGGAAAGTTGCATGGCAATATATCTCGGAATGGCTATGGAAATGCCATGATAGGTAGGTATGGTGGCTGTTTTGAGGAAGGTATATGGTTGGTGTATGATACCGGCGAAAGGTGCGCGGTGTTAGAGAGGCTAGCAATGGTGGAAGGGTGAGAGTGCGTATGATCCATGGACTCAACATTAGTCATAAAGAACTCATATACTTATTGCAAAAATCTACAAGTTATCAAAGCAAAGTATTACGCGCATATGCTCCTAGGGGGATAGATTGGTAGGAAAAGACCATCGCTCGTCCCCGACCGCCACTCATAAGGAAGACAATCAATAAATAAATTATGCTCCGACTTCATCACATAACAGTTCACCATACGTGCATGCTACGGGAATCACAAGCTTTAACACAAGTATTTCTCAAATTCACAACTACTCAACTAGCATGACTCTAATATAACCATCTCCATATCTCAAAACAATTATCAAGTATCAAACTTCTCATAGTATTCAACACACTCATAAGAGAATTTTATTATTCTTGAATACCTAGCATATTAAGATTTTAAGCAAATTACCATGCTATTAGGACTCTAAAAATAATCTAAGTGAAGCATGAGAGATCAATAGTTTCTATAAAACAAATCCACCACCGTGCTCTAAAAGATATAAGTGAGGTACTAGAGCAAAACTATATAACTCAAAAGATATAAGCGAAGCACATAGAATATTCTAACAAATTCCAAATCATGTATGGCTCTCTCAAAAGGTGTGTACAGCAAGGATGATTGTGGTAAACTAAAAATAAAAGACTCAAATCATACAAGACGGTCCAAGCAAAACACATATCATGTGGTGAATAAAAATATAGCTCCAAGTAAAGTTACCGATAGAAGTAGACGAAAGAGGGGATGCCTTTCGGGGAATCCCCAAGATTTGGCTTTTAGCTGTCCTTAGATTATCTTGGGGGTTCCTTGGGAATCCCCAAGCTTAGCCTCTTGCCATCCTTGTTCCATAATCCATCAAATCTTTACCCAAAACTTGAAAACTTCACAACACAAAACTTAAAGTAGAAAATCTCGTGAGCTCCGTCAGCGAAAGAAAACAAAAGACCACTTCAAGGTACTGTAATGAACTAATTATTCATTTATATTGGTGTTAAACCTACTGTATTCCAACTTCTCTATGGTTTATAAGCTATTTTATTAGCCATAGATTCATCAAAATAAGTAAACAACACACGAAAAACAGAATCTGTCAAAAACAGAACAGTCTGTAGTAATCTGTAGCTAGCGCAAGATCTGGAACCCCAAAAATTCTAAAATAAATTGGTGGACGTGAGGACTTTATCTATTAATCATCTGCAAAAATAATTAACTAAATAGCACTTTCAAAATAAAAATGGTAGCAGTTCTCGTGAGCGCTAAAGTTTCTGTTTTTTTTACAGCAAGTTCAACAAGACTTTCCCCAAGTCTTCCCAACGGTTCTACTTGGCACAAACACTAATTAAACACAAAAAACACAACCAAAACAGAGGCTAGATAAATTATTTATTACTAAACAGGAGCAAAAAGCAAGGAATAAAAATAAAATTGGGTTGCCTCCCAACAAGCGCTATCGTTTAACTCCCCTAGCTAGCCATAACAAGTAAGGATTGATCTAGGTATTGCCATCTGTGGTAGGCAATCCATAAGTGGCTCTCATAATAGATTCATAAGGTAATTTAATTTTATTTCTAGAGAAGTGTTCCATGCCTTTCCTTAACTGAAATTGGAATCTAATATTTCCTTCGTTCATATCAATAATTGCACCAATCGTTGTAAGGAAAGGTCTACCAAGAATAATAGGACATGAAGGATTGCAATCTATGTCAAGAACAATAAAATCTACAGGCACATAATTCCTATTTGCAACAATAAGAACATCATTAATTTTTCCCATAGGTTTCTTAATAGTGGAACCCGCAAGGTGCAAGTTTAGAGAGCAATCATCAAAATCATGGAAACCTAACAAATCACACAAAGTCTTTGGAATCATGGAAACACTAGCACCCAAATCACATAAAGCATAGCATTCATGATCTTTAATTTTAATTTTAATAGTTGCCTCCCACTCATCACAAAGTTTTCTAGGGATAGAAACTTCCAATCCAAGTTTTTTCTTCATAAGATTGCATCAAGGCATCAACGATATGTTTAGTAAACGCTTTATTTTGACTATAAGCGTGAGGAGAATTTAGCACGGATTGCAACAAGGAAATACAATCAATCAAAGAGAAATTTTCATAATTAAATTCCTTGAAATCCAAAATAGTGGGTTTAGCAACATCTAGGGTTTTATTTTCTTTAATCCTACTTTTATCAATTTTAGCATCAAGATCTAAATACTCTGAATTCTTGGAACGCCTTCTAGGTAAAGGTGGATCATATTCAATCTCATCATTATCAAGATTCATATTGCAAAACAAAGATTTAATAGGGGACACATCAATAACTTTTAGATCTTCATCCTTATTTTCATAGGAACTAGAAGAACACGCTCTTATAAAGGCATCTTTCTTAGCACACATCCTAGCGGATCTTTCTTTGCACTCATCAATGGAAATTCTCATGGCTTTGAGAGACTCATTGATATCATGCTTAGGTGGAATAGATCTAAGTTTCAGTTCCATAGGCTTCACGTGGTGTCTTCTCTTGTCATAGTCTTCAATGTGAATATCTTCATATACCACCATTGACTTCAATGTCTTCGTACATTTTTAGGGGTCATCTCTGGTAGTAAAACCGAATCAATGAGGGACTTCTACCTGTGTTATCCTGCAATTCTCACAAACACATTAGTCCCTCAACTAGGTTTGTCGTCAATACTCCAAAACCAACTAGGGGTGGCACTAGATGCACTTACACCTGGCGCACTCTATATAAGCCACCCCCCTCCACAGGCACAAGGGTTCACATCTTTTGTAAACTCACACACACATATAATCCAGTCGACCGCCTCAGGGCACTGAGACGTAGGGTTGTTACTTCTTCCGAGAAGGGCCTGAACTCGTAAAACTCGTGTGTACAACTTCTCCATAGCTAGGATCTTGCCTCCTCATACCTATCCCCATTCTACTGTCAGTCTTAGATCCACAACACCACCCACACCGCCCTCACCGCCGGTACTCGCCACGGTGCGCCACCCTCCGCCCTGCCAAGGCCTGCCCCGGGCCCCTTCCTAGTGCCGCCGCCACCCGGGTTCCCCTACCCGCAGCCGTAGCCGGCTCCTCCTCCGCCTCCTACCGAGCAGCAGCAGCAGCAGCGCCGCGGGGGCCGCGGTGGCCGCAAACAGCAGCAGTTGGCTGCGCCCGGTGGGGCACCGCGCCAGCAGCAGCCGTAGCTCCCCCCGGCGCCCTGGCAGGCTGGCCAGAACCCCTGGACCGGGGTTGTGCATGCATATTCCATGCCTATACCACGTGCCCCCGCTCCGGGCCTCTTCGGCGCCCGCCCGGCCGCTCATCAGGCGCTTCACGCGGCCCCTCAGGCGTACCAGCCCGTGCCGCTCTATGGCCCCTCTGCGGCCTATGGGCTGCCTCCGTCCGGTGGGTTTGTGGTGCCCCCGCCTCAGCCAGCGTCGTCTGCCCCGGCTCTCCCACCGGCGCCTTGGGACCCCGCGCTCCTCGCGGCCCTCTACACCGCCCCCACGCCGCAGCAGTACACTGGCGGTGGAGACTGGTATATGGACACTGGAGCTACGGCTCACATGGCCGCCAACCCCGGTAACCTTCTCGCCGCTCACCCTGTTCACACCGCTGCTCGCATTACCGTGGGTGACGTTTCTTCCATGCCTATTACTCATGTCGGCCATGCTGCTTTTCCTTCTAACTCCATGCCATTATATCTTTCTAATGTGCTTGTTTCTCCTGACATCACTAAAAGTCTTGTTTCCGTTCGTTCTCTTACACGTGAAAATCCTGTTACCGTTGAATTTGACATGTTTGGCTTTTCTGTTAAGGATGCTCGTACCCGGATGGTGCTCCACCGATGTGACAGCCCCGACGAGCTCTATCCGGTCCACTCCTCTACCTCCTCCGTCGCTGCACCCATGGCGCTTTCCGCCGGAGTGGACCTTTGGCACGCTCGTCTCGGTCATCCCAACACTGCCACCCTTTGTCATATTCTCCGGGGGTTTTCCTTCACCTATAATAAGATCGACGATCACACTTGTCATGCATGTCGTCTCGGCAGACATGTTCGTCTTCCTTTTAGCACTTCCTCGCATGTTGCATCATACCCATTTGAGTTAATTCATAGTGATGTTTGGACCTCTCCTGTTGCAAGTAACACGGGCTATCTTTATTACCTTGTCATACTTGATGATTTTTCGCACTATGTGTGGACCTTCCCGTTGCAGTGAAAGTCGGACTCTATTGCCACTCTCACTGCTTTTTACTCCTATGTCTTCACGCAGTTAGGACGTCCCATTCATGCGTTGCAAACAGACAACGGGAAGGAGTTCGATAACCTTGCGATCCGCAACCTTCTCGCCTCACACGGCACGATCTTTCGTCTCACTTGCTCATACTCTTCGCAACAAAACGGCCACGCTGAGCGTGTGCTTCGCACTCTCAATGATTGTGTTCGCACCCTCCTCTTTCACGCCAACGTGCCACCACGTTTTTGGCCCGACGCGCTCGCCACCACATCACTATTCATTAACATTCGTCCTTGTCTCCCTCGCGGGAATTTTGCACCTCATCACCTCTTGTTTGGCACGCCACCTTGATACGTCCATTTTGCATCATGCTTTTATATCGATATTTATTGCATTATGGGCTGTTATTTCACATTATGTCACAATACTTATGGCTATTCTCTCTTATTTTACAAGGTTTACATAAGGAGGGAGAATGCCGACAAGTGGAATTCTGGGCTGGAAAAGGACCAAATATTAAAGACCTATTCTGCACAACTCCAAAAGTCCTGAAACTCCATGGAATACCTTATAATAAATAATTAAAAATCCTCGCCAAAGATGAAGACCAGGGGGCCCACACCCTTTCCACGAGGGTGGGGGGCGCCCCCCCTAGGGCGCGCCCCCCTACCTCGTGGGCCCCCTGGTGGCTCTCCGATGACCATCTTCTCCTATATGAAGTCTTTCATCGAGAAAAAAATAAGAAGCAACCTTTCGGGACGAAACTCCGCCGCCACGAGGCGGAACCTTGGCGGATCCAATCTAGAGCTCCGGCAGAGCTGTTCTGCCGGGGAAACTTCCCTCCCGGAGTGGGAAATCATCACCATCGTCATCACCAACGCTCCTCTCATCGGGAGAGGGCAATCTCCATCAACATCTTCATCAGCACCATCTCATCTCAAAACCCTAGTTCATCTCTTGTATCCAATTCTTGTCTCCAAGTCCGGGATTGGTGCTAGTAGGTTGCTAGTAGTGTTAATTACTCCTTGTAGTTGATGCTAGTTGGTTTAATTGGTGGAAAATCATATGTTCAGATCCTTTATGCATATTATTACCCCTCTGATTATGAACATGAATATGCTTTGTGAGTAGTTACGTTTGTTCCTGAGGACAAGGGAGAAGTCTTGCTATGAGTAGTCATGTGAATTTGGTATTCGTTCGATATTTTGATGAGATGTATGTTGTCTAGCCTCTAGTGGTGTTATGTGAACGTCGACTACATAACACTTCACCATTATTTGGGCCTAGAGGAAGGCATTGGGAAGTAATAAGTAGATGATGGGTTGCTAGAGTGACTGAAGCTTAAACCCTAGTTTATGCGTTGCTTCGTAAGGGGCTGATTTGAATCCATATGTTTCATGCTATGGTTAGGTTTACCTTAATACTTTTGTTGTAGTTGCATATGCTTGCAATAGAGGTTAATCATAAGTTGGATGCTTGTTCAAGTAAGAACATCACCCAAGCACCGGTCCACCCACATGTCAAATTATCAAAGTACCGAACGCGAATCATATGAACGTGATGAAAACTAGCTTGACGATATTCTCATGTGTCCTCGGGAGCGCTTTTCCTTATATAAGAGTTTGTCCAGGCTTGTCCTTTGCTACAAAAAGGATTGGGCCACATTGCTGCACTTTATTTACTTTTGTTACTTGTTGCTCATTACAAATTATCTCATCACAAAACTATTTGTTACCACTTATTTCAGTACTTGCAGAGAATACCTTGCTGAAAACCGCTTATCATTTCCTTCTGCTCCTCGTTGGGTTCGACACTCTTACTTATCGAAAGGACTACGATAGATACCCTATACTTGTGGGTCATCAAGACTCTTTTCTGGCACCGTTGCCGGGGAGTGAAGCGCCTTTGGTAGGTGGAATTTGGTAAGGAAAAATTTATATAGTGTGCTGAAATGTACTGTCACTTGTTACTATGGAAAGTAATCCTCTGAGGGGCTTGTTCGGGGTATCTTCACCCCGACCAGTAGAGCAAAGAGTTGCTCCTCAACCTACTGAACCTATTGAAAATGAAATTCCTTATGAGTATCCTTCGGGTATGATAGAAAAACTGCTAGCTAATCCTTTTATAGGAGATGGAACAAAGCATCCTGATGAACACCTAATATATGTGGATGAAGTTTGTGGATTATTTAAGCTTGCAGGTATACCCGATGATGTTGCTAAGAAGAAGGTCTTCCCTTTATCTTTGAAGGGAGACACATTGATATGGTATAGGCTATGTGATGATACGAGATCATGGAACTATAGAAGATTGAAATTGGAATTTCATCAAAAGTATTACCCTATGCATCTTGTTCATCGTGACCGCAATTATATATATAATTTTTGGCCTCGCGAAGGAGAAAGCATCGCTCAAGCTTGGGGGAGGCTTAAACCAATGTTATATTCATGCCCCAATCATGAGCTTCCAAGAGAAACAATTCTTCAAAAAAATTATGCTTGGCTTTCTGAAAATAATCGCACCATGCTCGATACTTCTTGTGCTGGCTCTTTTATGATGAAGACTATTGGATTTAGATGGGATTTATTGGATAGAATTAAACGCAACTCTGAAGATTGGGACCTCGACAATGGTAAGGAGTCAGGTATGACACCTAGTTTTGATTGTGTTAAATCTTTTATGGATACCGATATTTTCCGTAAGTTTAGCACTAAATATTGACTTGATTCTGAGAGAGTAGCTTCTTTCTGTGAATCTTTTGCTACTTATGTTGATCTCCCTAAGGAGAAGTGGTTTAAATATCATCCTCCCATAGAAGTAAAAGTAGCTGCACCTATTAAAGTTGAAGAAAAGACTGTCACTTATAATGATCCTATTGTTCCTACTTGTTATGTTGAGAAACCACCTTTCCCTGTTAGGATAAAGGATCATGCTAAAGCTTCAACTGTGGTTCATAAAAGCAATATTAAAACATATACACCTCCTGAAGTTAAAGTAGAACCTAATATCGCTATTGTTAAAGATCTCTTGTCTGATAATATTGATGGGCATGTTATTCAGTTCTGCGGTGAAACTGCTAGAATTGCTAAACCTTGTGCTAAAGATAAAAATAGACATGTGGTAGGCGTGCCTGTTATTTCTGTTAAAATAGGAGAACATTGTTATCATGGCTTATGTGATATGGGTGCTAGTTCTAGTGTTATACCTTATGACTTGTATAAAGAAATCAAGAATGAAATTGCACCTGCTGAGTTAGAAGATATTGATGTCACAATTAAACTTGCTAATAGAGATACTATTTCGGCAGTGGGAATTGTTAGAGATGTTGAAGTCTTGTGCTATAAAACTAAATATCCTGCTGATTTTCTTGTTCTTAGTTCCCCACAAGATAGCTTTTGTCCCATTATATTTGGTAGACCCTTCTTGAACAATGTTAATGCTAAGATAGACTGTGAAAAGAATGTTGTTACTATTGGCTTGGATGATATGACTCATGAGTTTAATTTCTCTAAATTTAGTAAACAACACCGTGAAGAAGAATTGCCTAGTAAGGATGAAATTATTGGTCTTGCTTTTATTGCCGTACCTCCTAGTGATCCTTTAGAACAATATTTGCTAGACCATGAGAATGATATGTTTAGGAATGAAAGAAGGGAAATAGACGAAGTATTCTTTAAACAGGAACCTATTCTAAAACACAATTTGCCTGTTGAAATCCTAGGGGATCCCCCTCCACCTAAGGGTGATCCCGTGTTTGAGCTTAAACCGTTGCCTGATAATCTTAAATATGCTTATCTTGATGAAAAGAAGATATATCCTGTTATTATTAGTGCTAACCTTTCAGAGCATGAAGAAGAAAGATTATTGAAAACTCTGAAGAAGCACCGTGCTACTATTGGATATACTCTTGATGATCTTAAGGGTATTAGTCCCACTCTATGTCAACATAAAATAAATTTGGAAGCAGATGCCAAACCAGTTCATGATCCTCAACGACGTCTGAATCCTAAAATGAAACAAGTGGTAAGAAAAGAAATACTAAAGCTTCTGGAGACAGGTATAATTTATCCCGTTGCTGATAGTCAGTGGGTAAGTCCTGTTCATTGTGTCCCTAAGAAGGGAGGTATTACTGTTGTTCCTAATGATAAAGATGAATTGATTCCACAAAGAATTATTACAGGTTATAGGATGGTAATTAATTTACGCAAATTAAATAAGGCTACTAAGAAAGATCATTACCCCTTACCTTTTATCGATCAAATGTTTGAAAGATTATGCAAACATACACATTACTGCTTTCTAGATGATTATTCTGGTTTCTCTCAAATACCTGTGTCGGCTAAAGATCAATCAAAGACTACTTTTACATGTCCTTTTGGTACTTTTGCTTATAGACGTATGCCTTTTGGTTTATGTAATGCACCTGCTACCTTTCAAAGATGCATGATGGCTATATTCTCTGACTTTTGTGAAAAGATTTGTGAGGTTTTCATGGAAGACATTTCCGTCTATGGATCTTCTTTTGATGATTGCTTGAGCAATCTTGATCGAGTTTTGCAGAGATGTGAAGAAACTAATCTTGTCTTGAATTGGGAAAAGTGCCACTTTATGGTTAATGAAGGTATTGTCTTGGGGCATAAAGTTTCTAAAAGAGGTATTGAAGTTGATAAAGCCAAGGTTGATGCTATTGAAAAGATGACATGTCCCAAGGACATCAAAGGTATAAGAAGTTTCCTTGGTGACGCCGGATTTTATAGGAGGTTCATTAAGGACTTCTCAAAAATTTCTCGGCCTCTGACTAATTTATTACAAAAAGATATACCATTTGTCTTTGATGATGATTGTGTAGAAGCATTTGAAATACTTAAGAAAGCATTAGTCTCTGCACCTATTGTTCAGCCACCTGATTGGAATTTACCCTTTGAAATTATGTGTGATGCTAGTGACTATGCTGTAGGTGCTGTTTTAGGGCAAAGAGTTGATAAGAAATTAAATGTTATCCATTATGCTAGTAAGACCCTAGACAATGCTCAAACAAATTATGCTACTACTGAAAAAGAACTTTTAGCAGTTGTATTGCTTGTGATAAGTTCAGACCTTATATTGTTGATTCTAAAGTAACTATCCACACTGATCATGCTGCTATTAAATATCTTATGAAGAATAAAGATGCTAAACCTAGACTTATTAGATGGGTTCTCTTGCTACAAGAATTTGATTTGCATATTGTTGATAGAAAAGGAGCTGAGAACCCCGTTGCAGACAACTTATCTAGGTTAGAGAATGTTCTTGATGACACACTACCTATTGATGATTGCTTTCCCGATGAACAATTAAATGTCATAAGTACTTCTCGTAGTACCCCTTGGTATGCTGATTATGCTAATTACATGGTTGTTAAATTTATACCACCTAGCTTCACATACCAACAAAAGAAAAGGTTCTTCTATGATTTGAGACATTACTTTTGGGATGACCCACATCTTTATAAAGAAGGAGTAGATGGTGTTATTAGACGTTGTGTACCTGAGCATGAACAGGAACAGGTCCTACGCAAGTGCCACTCCGAAACTTATGGAGGACACCACGCGGGAGATAGAACTGCACATAAGGTATTGCAATCCGGTTTTTATTGGCCTACTCTCTTCAAGGATGCCCGTAAGTTTGTCCTATCTTGTGATGAATGTCAAAGAATTAGTAATATTAGTAGACGTCAAGAAATGCCTATGAATTATTCACTTGTTATTGAACCATTTGATGTTTGGGGCTTTGATTATATGGGACCTTTTCCTGCCTCTAATGGATATACACATATTTTAGTTGCTGTTGATTACATTACTAAGTGGGTAGAAGCTATTCCAACTAGTAGTGTTGATCATAACACTTCTATTAAAATGCTTAAAAAAGTTATTTTTCTGAGGTTTGGAGTCCCTAGATATTTAATGACTGATGGTGGTTCACATTTTATTCATGGTGCTCTCCGTAAAATGCTTGCTAAATATGACGTCAATCATAGAATTGCATCTCCGTATCACCCAGAGTCTAGTGGTCAAGTAGAATTGAGTAATAGAGAACTCAAATTAATTTTGCAAAAGACTGTCAATAGATCTAGAAAGAATTGGTCCAAGAAGCTTGATGATGCATTATGGGCCTATAGAACCGCATATAAAAATCCTATGGGTATGTCTCCGTATAAAATGGTATATGGAAATGCATGTCACTTACCTCTCGAACTAGAACATAAGGCATATTGGGCTATTAAAGAGCTCAACTATGATTTCAAACTTGCCGGTGAAAAGAGGTTATTTGATATTAGCTCACTTGATGAATGGAGAACCCAAGCTTATGAAAATTCCAAGTTATTTAAAGAAAAGGTTAAAAGATGGCATGACAAAAGGATACAAAAGCGTGAGTTTAATGTAGGTGATTATGTATTGCTATACAACCCTCGTTTAAGATTTTTTGCAGGAAAACTTCTCTCTAAATGGGAAGGCCCCTATGTTATCGAGGAGGTCTATCGTTCCGGTGCCATAAAAAACAACAACTAGGAAGGCACAAATCCGAAGGTGGTAAACGGACAGAGAATTAAACATTTTATCTCAGGTAATCCCATAAATATTGAAACTAGTATTATTGAAACCGTAACCCCGGAGGAATA
>NC_053028.1:543029652-543145902 GCF_003073215.2 Triticum urartu
AGATCTATCAAGAGTTATGAGTGCGAATCATCTTCATCAACATTGCAGGCAAGTTCACACTTTGATCATATTCCTTTCATACCCAGTTTTTATGCATTAGTTTCAACCTCAAACATTGCATGAGTAGGATTGATAACATGTGGGTATTGGGAAGTAGTTGATGAGGTAGGAACCTATTTCCCTGCATTCAAACCTTGGTAGTTACTATTACGTTGCTTATATTGCTATGCTATGCTCGTAGACGTGGATTGGGTTTGAGAGTATTCATGACAGATGTGAGATTGTTAACTAATGGTTTACTTAAGGTGGCAACTTTAACACACATCTGGGTGGATTGAGGCACCTGGGTATTCCAGCGATTGCCTGTTTTTCTTTATGGACCGCCACCCAGGCTCAAAGGTATCATGAGATTATTCATACTAGAAACTTCTGTGTGCAGCTACAAGCTATTATGGGCTCTAGCATAGTTGATTAAGTCGTGTGAACTCTTACAATGGTAGACTAGCAGATGTAGGGGATGTAGGTGGTACGGTCTACCCATCGTAAGGTGCAAACGCTTCTGAAAGACTGTGTCTCAGTCATCCGTTTCTCAAACACCATGTAGTGTGAGAAATCCAACGAAGGAGATTGAATCTTCACTACACCACGGCGGAGCTTCCGTGACACACCAATGTGTCGGCATAGGGTACCTTTGCCGACAGGTAAGTTGTAGCTAACATCAATGCTGACAGAAGATGAAAGAGTCGGAGGACTTGCTATGGGGAAAGGTATTGCCGATAGTTGTTTACTTCCCGACACATTTTCAATGAGCATACACCCTACCTACACCGACATATGGTATGTCCACATACACCCTACCTACGCCGACACTTTTTCAGACAAGATACACCCTATCTACGCTGACAAATAGCCTGTCCACAAACCCCTACCTATGCCGACACTTTATTAGCCACGTAACCATACCTATGCCAACAGACAGTCTATCAACAAATACCCTACCTATACTAACAGATATTGCCTTTACTGACATATAAATTGCTGGTGAAGTAATGTGCAGCCAAAACAATATACATATATATATATATATATATATATTTATCTATACATACAAGCTCTAAACAGATTCAGTTATTAACCTCACAACCACAAGCACGTTCAAGATGAACATACTGTATAACAATGAAAATATGTTCACAAACATGCGTATATAGCTGACAAACACACCAATCTTGACAAATCATAGTTTTGACCATCTTAACAATCACCCAGAACACACAAGTCACGGAAGGATGAGGCACTATTTGCTGGTACGAGAGACTTCAGCTAGATGGTCTAGCTCCAGAACACACAAATATGTATCCACATGCAGAGAGTGCAAGCTCCAAAATACACGAAACATAAAATTGTCTAGAAGACACAGAAGATCCATGATTACAGGTTGGTTTTTCCATAAACACTACTGCAAAGTCATCACGTCCATGTGCACCAGTTGGCTAAGTACCTGAAATTTTTTCACAAAAATTTGTCAAGAAACTGGAATGAATTCAAGTTGTTCAAAGCTCATATGTGGATTAACACATATTCGATCAATAACCTCATGATATCATAGTTAACAATATAGTTTGTACAGAAGTTATAATTGGATCACATGGTATGTTCCTATGCTTGCACTTTTATCAACAATAAAGGCATTGACCATCCGAAACAGAGTTCCTACAACCTAGTAGCTTATTTTATAGCCCATTACATAAGCATTCACTGAAGAAAAGACAACCTCTTTCGCAACCTCTCCAGATTTTCATGATTAAGAGCTACATAACCATGGATAGAAAAGGAAACCATGACACATATATACACCAGCAATTTAGTGTTAACACATAGGCTAGCCAACCTTGTAAAGTTACATTATAGAAACTGTTCTTATGCAATAGTGTGTGAGCTAATTATTACTGAAACAAAAAATGTACCTAGTAGTTGCCCACTACAAGTCGTGGCCCTGGTTCCGGGTGAGGTAGCCTTTCCATCCACCATTCGTTTTCTGCTGCACGTGCACGGCCATGGTTCCCAGCGAGGTAGTCATCCGTTCTCTACCCATTTCTCATGCTGCATGCTGGTGGTCGTGGTTCCCGGCTATTATCGACAAGACTAAATGAATTAGTAATTTGTTTCTCATCAGCCATTGTAATTAATTATGACAACTATATGTAATCACACTATTTGCATCTATTTTTTACTTAACCAGCGAGCGTGCACATGCAATGCACGTATAACCAAATGAAGATATTTTCTCATTCATCCTAGTCAAGAGGCAATTATTAAAATAAAATCAACAAAAATGTATAATAAATACACTATGCATTCACAACATTGCATAGCATTCACAACTCCCTAAATATTCCTTCCATCCCAAATAAGTGTCTCAACTTTAGTACAACTTTGTTACGAAGTTGAACACTTATTTTGGGACAGAGAGTAATATGGAATTGCCATTAACCACAAACTACAAAGTCTATATTAAATAACCTAATCTTGGTATACAACCTTAGTGGGCTACCATAGTTTTTACACTGATGAAATAGCAGGTCTTAAGCATCTCCGGATAAGGATCTCCCTTACCTAGCAACACCAGTCATTTGAACCATTGTTTATTAGTTCAATGAAATAGCAGATGGTAAGCACTTGTAGATAATGACCTCCCTTTCAGCTTATCCAAAAGTAATATTCTAATTTTATTTGAAACAATGAAAGAAATAGTATATAGTTATAATTAACAAAAACATAATTTCTACAATATAAGCTTGAGACAGATAGAGGTAACCGTCAAGGATGACATGTCAAACTACAATGTAGATAGAGCATAAATGTAGTATGTAAAAATATTCTGATATGCTGAGTGATCCCAAGAGAAACAATGGCAAAGCACTGACTAGCAGGCACTTGTATAACAAAGTAGGATCCCAGATCAAGCCACAAAGAAATAAAAAGTCCGGGCAATATAAATTATGGAACGATGCAGAGGCTGAGGAACCATCTTCCATTATCTAAAAAATAAGTTAAGCATATGAATACAACAAGTGGAAGTTTTGGAGCCATGACCATTGGTGTGACCTCCAGTCATTGCAAACTTCACACATATCATGATGGTAGAAACAAAAATAATGTTCCGACAGAACAATTTTTAGGCACACGAACATGCTGATAAAATTTAATATGCTAGAACAGAGGTAGGCAATTTTGTAAAAGTAATGGTTTCGGTGAAGGTCATATTAGTCCATGGAGTAACCACAACAACAACCAATCAGTCCATGGAGTAACCAAAATAATAACATCCACTACAGAGTGGCTGGGTAGGGAGCGAGAGGCAAACCTAAAATAGTGTTGCCTGGCCATGGGGATGGCCTTGCGACGTTGTGGTTGTCGAACCATCATGTCTGCTGAAGCTCCTTCTGCACCATCTCTTTTCCTTGCCATCAGCAATCACAAAATTAAGCACAAGCTGACAACATCATAATAAATAAAATTTTCTTCAATAATAAACTAACTTGCAGTACAATTCTACAAGCAGTTAAGACAATAAAGCTATAGGAGAAGATTTGGAACCATAGAAGTACAAGGAGATTGAAAACACAAGCCTGACATGTTCTTCCTAACAAATAATTTTGATTATTTGTTCTAAAGCATACTTACTATGTCCTGAACTAAACCAAACTGAATTGTACTGATTAATTCTGGACTAACAACGCTCTTTCAATATATCAGCCAGGAAACAATTCCAAGATATACAAATAAGATCAACATGAGCAGTTTACTTGTTACTCACAAGAGATATACAATTTCAAATTGGCTTCAAGAAATAACATCATTGGTACATATATGCCTTATGGTGAAGGGTGTCTCTAATGGTCAAATATATTACACTTCATCAAGAAACTTCAGAACACCGAAGCAAATATTTTTTTATGATACCAGCTTGAAGTACATATATCATTTTGCTGAACAACTATCCACCTTTATGACACTGCACATCAGAAAAAAAACCATCACATACTCTAAACAATTTATTAAAATGTCACAATTTAGGGTACACGATATAAAAACTCCAAGTGTATGCCTAATTGACTTCAAGACCATTAGAAAATAAGGTGTGCGTCTCTTACACACACACATCCTCACTACCATGAGAAGCCATCTCCATTTGACACTCTTCGCAGCATTGCCTCGAGCTCCATCTATGATGTATCATTGTTGTCTTCTGCCATCACCTCACTACCAAAAATGCACAAACTAGCTTCTAAGAAATGCAAGGTACACACATCAAAGTCAAGATACAACCTCACGTACAGAGAAGGAAATCTCAGGACGATTTGATGCTTACCTCAGGGCATGGCGACGGCTGGCTTCGAGAGGGGTGCAACTCGAAGGAGATGGGGATCCCTAGTAGGAGTAGGTCCCGTTGCAACAGGTTCGGCAGCAGCGAGAGCCCAGAGATGGGGCCCCGGCAACAGCAGGTGCGGCAGCAGCGGGAGCCAGGAGATGGGGGCTCGGCAGCAGCAGGGACGGGGATTGGTGAGGCCGACGACTGGATGTCGAGGGGGCGGCCCGAGGACGACGGTTGTATGTGGATCTCGAGGACGGCGGCTCAGTCTTGGGATGGAGCTCGGGGGCAAGGACGGGTGGATGTCAGGGTGGAGCTCGGGGGCGGGGGAATGCGAGCTCCGACACGACGGCTTGACAATGGGATGGAGCGCGAGGCCGGCGGCAAGATTGTGGATCGAGCATGAGGACGGCGGCGGCAGCCACTGGTTAGGGTTGTGGAGTCAGGCTCGAGTTGGGCTTGGGGATATTTTGCACGGGGTGAAGGATATTTTGCATGAACACCCCAAAAATTCCCTCCTCGCGCGGAAATCGTGCGCCAGAAGTTCCCAACCTTCAGTCCATTGACACGTGTCCACCTACGGCGACACTTAGTCCGTGTCCATACACCCTACGTATGCCGACACATTTTAGGTCGCTAAGTACCTACCTACACCGACTGAAAAAATGTCAAGGTCCATACATACGCCGACATATAACATGTTATTAAGCAATTACTGACAAACACATCGTTGCTTCGTGATTGCTGACTCTTAGTGTGTCCACAGTGATTTACCTTTGCCGACACATGATCCGAAAACAAACCATAAAAGCTATGGTGATAGTTATTTTGTGGAGATTACTGGACTTTTGCCCACAAAAATGTGTCACGTAAGCTCTACCGTGGTGTAGTGCTTGTGGGGAAAAGTGCGCAAACTCTGCAGAGTGTATAAACTAATCATGATTAGCCATGTCCCCGGTTATGGACGTCTTGAGTATCTAGTACTTGGATCATCATGTGAATATCATCATGTGACTTTAAATAATTTTGTTGGGTTTTAATGATGATGCTTAATTGGGATTGAGAGGGTGTCAACGCTCTCAATGTTTAACAACCACCATGATAGTTAAATAAAATTTATTCCTTTACAGTAGGGAAAAATTGGCTTTACACAAAACTATAACCATAGAGCTTTTCCACCAGCCATATATGCATGTAGTGATAGCCATTATTCATCATTTCTCTATAGTGTGAATTTGCCAGTACATTCAATGTACTGACCCTTTGTGGCTGCAACGTCTCATGTTGCAGGATTCTTACGACGAGTAAGTGATACGTTAGGGTTACGATTTCTACACTCAACTTTGCCGTTGGTGTTGATGGGAATCCACAACCTTTGTTACTTCCGCTATATGGATTGAGGTAATAGTATTTACGTTACTTTATACATGTGATTTACCTCTGTTATAAATCCTTGAGTACTGTGTGTGTCAGCATACCGATCCAGGGATGATACTTAAGCACAGAGACTTGACCGTTTGAGGTCGGGTCGCTACAAGATGGTATCAGAGCCCATGTTGACTGTAGGACGTGACCCTAGAAACTAGCAAGCCCATAGGAAAGATTTTCTCTAAAACCTTCTTTTCCAAAAAGACCTTTTACCTCTCATTCCTTCTAAGCTTATTCAAATATTCCCTTTTAGTGAGACCATACCCCTTTTCCCTTTTGACCACTCGAAGATTCGACTGATGAGACCACTCCAATGAGTACAAGATATCGGACAACTAAGACCATTTTGAAATGAAGAAGATTTTACCGTGTAATTGGAAAACTACAACGGTTGAAGACTCCAAAGACTAGGAGAATTTGAAGGCTCTGAAGAATTTCCAGATTGGTATGACCTAGGAAAGCTACCCTTATGGAACCTATCAGAATATGGAAGCTGTCAATACCCGAGATCAAGGTGTGTTGGAGAAAGACTGGAACATGGAGCATTAGAACTCAAGGTTTTGTCAAGAAACCCTAAGGCAGGAGATATCAACTATGGAATGATAGCCCATGGTAACGACATGGGCATAAACACGGCTATCCGTGATGTTATCGCTCGCTTATGCTATTGTCACTGTGCTGAGTTAAGCATGCATTTATTTGGAAGGATTCGATGGTAGAAGGCTGATGGAGCATCTATGAGCAAAGGATGAAGTTTTAACCTTAGCCGGTGTATCACCAGGATCTGGAGTGTTACATGAAGATGTTAAGATGGAGCTACAAGAAGCCGTATTTGAAAGGAAGCATTTCATGAAGAACTTAGGACCTAGAAGCTAAAAGTAGCCAAGCTGGAGGAGCAAAACCTCGAGATACAGGAGATTCGTCAGGAATGGAAGGACCGTTGTGCCATGGTTCATGTCAAGGATGTTGAAACCCGGAAGTTTGGAACGCAACTCCAAAAATATTAAAGGATGTCACGAGAGACCTCACGTCAATAGAGATGATCTGGCAAAAGAACTGGAAAAGGACAAGCATGATTGGAAGGATCCATTGGAGGCATGAACAAGACTTGAAGAGTTTGATGACTTTTGTAGATTTATTGACCATTAGAAGACCAAACCCCTATTATTTACCTACGTTAGATGCGACGTTTGTGAGCTGTCATTTGTTTAATGTTTTTCTGACAACCACAAATAAAATCTGTCTTTTCAAAACTTTTGTTTGTATTGTGTGTATCCCTCTCTCTCTCTCTCATCCCACCCAAAACCCATGGATCCAATAGACGATGAATGGAGATGATCTTGTATTTTCTGGACCGATAAGTCAATTGGAGATAGACCGATGGATCCAGAGCATGGAAGGTCATATGGAGTATAACACGATAGTTGGAAAGGACAAGGCCCAGCATGCTCTTCAGTGCTTTGTAAGAGTTGCTGCTACTTGGCGGAGGATGTACCAAACCATCAATGACTCTGCAAATATCTCGTCTTGTGTCCCGAAAGTTGAGGCCTTATGGAAAGGATATAAAGAAAACAAGGACGAATACCCTCTTAAGAGGAGGATTACCAAAGGAGTTAGCCGAGGATCTCAGGGAACTTCGGTTGGAGATTGTTCCCAAAGGTTTTGTTGCAGCAATGGAAGTTCAGTCTACATTGTTGGGAAAGATCCGTGAAGCTCAGAAGGATGACAAAGAAATTGCTGAGGTAAAAGAAAGGATGAGCAAAGGGAAGGCCAAAGGTTTTCGTAAGGATGAGCACGACACCTTATGGTTCGAGGACCGTGTATATGTGCCCAATAATGCAAAGATCAAGAAGGTAATACTTCAGGAGGCTCATGACTCACCATACTCGATTCGCCCTGGAAACACCAAGATGTATTTGGATTTGAAGGAGCATTTCTGGTGGACTGGTATGAAGAAGGATATTGCGGAGTATGTAGTCATAGGTGATGTATGCCATAGAGAGTAAAAGCAGAGCATCAGAAGCCAGCAGGATTACTACAGCCTATGCCGATACCTGAGTGGAAGTGGGATAAGCTTGGCATGGATTTCATTAACGGATTTCCCAGAACCCGATCGGAATATGATTCTATCTGGGTAGTAGTTGATTCGCTTGACCAAATTGGCTCACTTTATCCCAGTGAAAACCACCTATACAAGTGCATAGTTGGCCAAGATATATATGACCAGGATCGTATGTCTACATGGAGTTCCAAGGACCATCATATCAGATAGAGGAACACAGTTTACCTCAAAGTTTTGGAATCAGCTGCACCAGACTTTGGGTACTAGGCTAGAGTTTAGTAGAGCCTTTTATCCGCAGACAGATGGATAGACCGAAAGAGTCAATCAGATTCTGGAGGACATGTTGAGAGCGTGTGTGCTAGATTATGGATCTAGTAGGGATGATAATCTACCTTAGGCGGAGTTCTCATGCAACAACAGTTACCAAGCCAGTTTGAAGATGGCCCCTTTTGAAGATTTGTATGGGAGATGGAGCCAGACACTGTTGATGTGGGATGAAGTTGGAGACCGTCAGTCGTTTGGACCAAATGTGATCAAGGAGGCAGAGTTGATTCGACATAGACTGAAGGTAGCTCAGTCCAGGCAGAAGAGTTATGCAGACTCAAAAACGCAAGGAGGTAGTCTATGAAATTGGAGATAGAGCATGTCTTCGTGTGTCCCCTCTGCGAGGAGTTAAACGATTTGGAGTTAAGTGAAAGTTAGTCGTGAGATTTGTAGGACCATACCGAGTTTTGGAGCGTATGGGAGAAGTGGCCAACAAGTTGGAGTCACCCGAAGGACTGTCCGGAGTTCATGATGTGTTTCACGTTTCCCAGTTGAAGAACTGCTATGCAGGAGATTGTAGTAATTTGAGGACCAATAAAGTTAGCATCCTTAGTACTGATTGGATCTTATGAGTTGTTACTCTGTGAAGGAAGATTTTGATCGTTTTCAAGGATATGAGAAATGTGGTCTATGGATGAGTTTGTGTCATTTTAAGGGTGGTAGTACCCTGTGAGGACACTTGACCCATGGAAAGGAGAATGATGTACCACGAAGTGGATTTTTGACAAAATAAGAATGATTCTTGTCTCGGTATGTGTGATATTCCACGAGGATGAAGAGATGAATTACTATTGGATATAAAGGACGTATGATGTTGGAAATATGGATCAATGGAAATTCCATGATGAGTCTGAGTAATATGTCCTAGTTGGCTGCCAATAGAAGGAAGGAATACAGTACAATTGGATGGATTTAAGAATACTAGGAAGTTGGATGATGGAATAACGATCAGTTGCCCCGAGGATGAGTTCAAGGTTTGCAAGTGATGAGATGGGCCATAACCCACAGGCCCCAGGACTTGCCAAGAAGCAAGCACACTCTTGCTGAAGGAAAAATCCTGGAAGAAGAAGTTACGTTTAACGACAGACGATCTTATAGGAGTTTACGCAAAACCTGAGAGTTGTGAAGAAACGATAGATGTTTGTTTGGCTTGCAGAATCAATGGATTCATCCGAACTTTGTTCGTCGACAAGAAAAATTCTACAATGCTTGTGAGGATGACCGAGTGATAGAATGCGAGATTCACTAAACCATGTACAAGGTAATGATTTGGGTGCGGGATGGATTAATCACCATACCGACTTACTCTTATTATTTGCTTTGCTATATGGGATGGTAAATCTGAGTGACCTACCTATAGTAGAGAGACGACGACATTAAACCTTGTGTAAACCTTAGAATGGTATAGCAATTTTTCCCTTTTACAAGGCATCTTTTGCCAACCGTAGGTGATACGGTGAGGATCAACCAGACCCATTTCTTGCAGGAGAAACCATAATTGGATGACCGCCATGAGATATCGACAGTTGTTTAGTATTGGCGCCAGACCCGTCAGCTAAGAAGACCCAGTCTCCGGACAACCTTACTAAGAAAAAGGACAAAATAATTGAGGAAAAGGTTATGCCGTTACAAGAAGAGCCCAAAGAAGGAATTATCCTGAAGATTTGAGAAGACCGACACTGTCAAGAATAAGGACGAAGGGTATGAGTTTTTTTGGTGGAACCGTAACCATGCTTCTAAGGGTGGTAGCACCCGAGACCCCGGAGATGATCGAAGGATTTTGAGAAGACCCCCAAACCCAACCTATTTCTTTCTAGCCTCTCCGAATCTCGAGGACGAGATTCATTTTAAGGGTGGTAGGTTTGTAACATCCCAAAATTCTATAACATCCCAAAATTCTAAATTTTGGAATGTTATAATAAATAGATAGATTTGATTGTTGCTTGTTTGTTGTGTGATTGATTGACTGAAAGTGAGTGAATTCGAAACTTTTTGAAAGTTAAATGAGAGGGAATAAAAGGACTTTCCCAAACTTTCATTTTGCATTTTGCTCTCCGTGAATTCAAATACTTTTCATCACAAAACCCTGGAGAGAAGATGACATGACTTCTTCCATTTATTTAAATGAAAAGGGGTGTTGAAGATATTTGAATTTCATTTGGGAAGACTATTTTCAAATTCAAAACTTTAGCAACTCAATGATTTTCATGAGAGAAGATAAAATGACTTCTTCAAAGCATATGAAATATGAGTTGGGAGTGTTAAATAAAAATTAAAATCCCATTGAATTATTTTCAATTTGGTAGTTATTTGGGTTTTATTCAAATTATTTTTCTCCAAAAATAAAATATACGGAAAATAGGGTAACATGATTCCCCACATCAGAAAATTGGAGATAAATAAAGTTTGAAAATTTTGGTATTTTTAAAATTTTTTTTTGGATTTTATTAGAGCATAGCACTCTTTGAATTATTAGAATTTGTGTGTATTTTATTTAATGCTAGAAAAAATTTCACGTTGTAGAAAATCTTTTTTTGAAAATTTTGATATATTATATGCCTATAGAATATTTCTGTTTATTTTTGTTTTATTTTAGTTTGTGCGGATAAATATTTATTAAGAAAACTTCTTCTCGCCGAACTAGGCCGGCCCAGCCCCCAGGCCAGGCCACGGCCCAGCCCAGCCGTGCTTCGCCCTCGAGCTCGGGACGGAGTCCCGAGCGTAGCCGCCGCCTATCTCGTGCCGCAGCCGGACTCCCACCGCCGCCTCGCCGCTTGCCTCCTCCTCGACGCAAGCCCGCCTCCCCATCTCCTATATATACCGCCGACGCCTCGATCTCTCTCTCTCCCTCCTCTCGCGCCACCACCACCACAGATAGCTGCACCGCCGCCCGCACCCGATCCGAGCCGCCGTCGCCTGCTGCCGTCACCGCCTCGCGCCGCGTAGCCGCCCCGCGCCACCTCCCGCTGCTGTCGTCGCCTCGTTGGAACCGCCGCTGCCGCATCGCCAGATCTCGCCGGAGTTAACCGCCGCCACCGGTTTATTTCCTTCAAACCGGTATAAACCAATAAAACCCGACCCGGTTTATTTTATTAGGGTTAGGTTTTTCTCTTTGGTTTTTCTTAAAAACTCGAGTTACCGGTTATTTAACGAACGTTCGTTCGTTTAGGATTGATAGTGAACAAATTCATTAGATTAGTTCTGTTAGCGAGCGTTCGCTCGATAGATTTTTCCTTTTTCTTTTTAATTTCGGCCAGGGACCTATTCGTGATAATTTTCTTCACAGATTAGTCCCTATACTTCAAACGATCACTACTTTTTACTCGTTTGTCCAAATCCAATGAAACCAACGCCCACTTCTTCGTTATGATCCCCTCTATCCAGTAAAGCAACTTAAACATGTTTTTAAAATTTTAAAATTTGAATTAGATCAGATTTGATTTCAAACTTCGTTTGATCGTAACTTGGGTTTTATAACTCCGTTTGAGTTGATTCTTTTTGCAAATTAAAGCTATTGACCTAAACTTTCTGATAAGGCCAATTCACATAATTTTGGTACTGTTAGAAATTGTTTTATGCTGCAAGAATTATTTGCTTGGTTTTGATGTTTTCTGAATCGTCTTCTTCGATCTTTCTGACCTTTTGAGTGAGTGCTTATGTGTGGTTACTATTGCTTGCTTACGATAGATTGACCGGAGTGAGATGAGTAGATCTATCAAGAGTTATGAGTGCGAATCATCTTCATCAACATTGCAGGCAAGTTCACACTTTGATCATATTCCTTTCATACCCAGTTTTATGCATTAGTTTCAACTCAAACATGCATGTAGGATGATTAACATGTGGGTATTGAAGTAGTTGATGAGTAGGAACCTATTGCCCTACATTCAAACCCTGGGAGTTACTATTACGTTGCTTATATTGCTAAGTTCAATCTCGTTACCGGCAAGTCTCTTTACTCGTTCCGTAATACATCATCTCACAACTAACTCATTAGTTGCAATGCTTGCAAGGCTTATTTGATGTGTATTACTGAGAGGGCCCAGAGATACCTCTCCGACAATCGGAGTGACAAATCCTAATCTCGAAATACGCCAACCCAACATGTACCTTTGGAGACACCTGTAGAGCACCTTTATAATCACCCAGTTACGTTGTGACGTTTGGTAGCACACAAAGTGTTCCTCCGGCAAACGGGAGTTGCATAATCTCATAGTCATAGGAACATGTATAAGTCATGAAGAAAGCAATAGCAACATACTAAACGATCGAGTGCTAAGCTAACGGAATGGGTCAAGTAAATCACATCATTCTCCTAATGATGTGATCCCGTTAATCAAATAACAACTCTTTGTCTATGGTTAGGAAACATAACCATCTTTGATTAACGAGCCAGTCAAGTAGAGGCATACTAGTGACACTCTGTTTGTCTATGTATTCACACATGTATTATGTTTCCGGTTAATACAATTCTAGCATGAATAATAAACATTTATCATGAAATAAGGAAATAAATAATAACTTTATTATTGCCTCTAGGGCATATTTCCTTCAGTCCCCCACTTGCACTAGAGTTAATAATCTAGTTCACATTGCCATGTGATTTAGCACCAATAGTTCACATCATTATGTGACCAACACTCAAAGGGTTTACTAGAGTCAATAATCTAGTTCACATCGCTATGTGATTAACACCCAAAGAGTACTAAGGTGTGATCATGTTTTGCCTGTGAGAGAAGTTTAGTCAATGGGTCTGCTATATTCGGATCCGTATGTATTTTGCAAATTTCTATGTCAACAATGCTCTGCATGGAGCTACTATAGCTAATTGCTCCCACTTTCAATATGTATCCAGATTGAGACTTAGAGTTATCTAGATCAGTGTCAAAATTTGCATCGACGTAACCCTTTACGACGAACCTTTTTGTCATGTCCATAATCGAGAAATATATCCTTATTCCACTAAGGATAATTTTGAGCGCTGTCCAGTGATCTACTCCTAGATCGCTATTGTACTCCCTTGCCAAAATCAGTGTAGGGTATACAATAGATCTGGTACACAGCATGGCATACTTTATAGACCTATGGCTGAGGCATAGGGAATGATTTTCATTCTCTTTCTATCTTCTGCCGTGGTCGGGCTTTGAGTCTTACTCAATTTCACACCTTGTAACACGGCCAAGAACTCTTTTCTTTGATTGTTCCATTTTGAACTACTTCAAAATCTTGTCAAGGTATGTACTCATTGAAAAAACTTATCAAGCGTCTTGATCTATCTCTATAGATCTTGATGCTCAATATGTAAGCAGCTTCACCTTTATGCTTTGCAGAATAATTCTACATTATTTCCGATCAACAATATGTCATACATATACTTATTAGAAATGTTGTAGTGCTCCCACTCACTTTCTTGTAAATACAGGCTTCACCGCAAGTTTGTATAAAACTATATGCTTTGATCAACTTATCAAAGCGTATATTCCAACTCCGAGATGCTTGCACCAGTCCATAGATGGATCGCTGGAGCTTGCATATTTTGTTAGCACCTTTAGGATTGACAAAACCTTCTGGTTGCATCATATACAACTCTTCTTTAAATCCATTAAGGAATGTAGTTTTGTTTATCCATTTGCCAGATTTCATAAAAATGCGGCAATTGCTAACATGATTTGGACAGACTTAAGCATCGCTACGAGTGAGAAAATTTCATTGTAGTCAACACCTTGAACTTTGTCAAAAACCTTTTTTCGACAAGTCTAGCTTTGTAGATAGTAACACTACTATCAGCGTCCGTCTTCCTCTTGAAGATCCATTGATTTTCTATGGCTTGCCGATCATCGGGCAAATCCATCAAAGGCCATACTTTGTTCTCATACATGGATCATATCTCAGATTTCATGGCCTCAAACCATTTCGCGGAATCTAGGCTCATCATCGCTTCCTCATAGTTCGCAAGTTCGTCATGGTCTAGTAACATGACTTCCAGAACAGGATTACCGTACCACTCTGGTGCGGATCTCACTCTGGTTTACCTACGAGATTCGGTAGTAACTTGATCTGAAGTTACATGATCATCATCATTAGCTTCCTTACTAATTTATGTAGTAGTCACAAGAACATAGTTCTGTGATGAACTACTTTCCAATAAGGGAGCAGGTACAGTTACCTCATCAAGTTCTACTTTCCTCCCACTCACTTATTTCGCGAGAAATTCCTTCTCTAGAAAGGATCCATTCAAAGCAACGAATATCTTGCCTTCGGATCTGTGATAGAAGGTGTACCCAACATTTTCTTTTTGGGTATCCTATGAAGACGCACTTCTCCGATTTGGGTTTGAGCTTATCAGGTTGAAACTTTTTCACATAAGCATTGCAACCTCAAACTTTAAGAAACGACAGCTTAGGTTTCTTGCCAAACCATAGTTCATACGGTGTCGTTTCAACGGATTTAGATGGTGCCCTATTTAACGTGAATGCAGCTGTCTCTAATGCATAATCCCAAAACGATAGTGGTAGATTGGTAAGAGACATCATAGTTCGCACCATATCGAATAAAGTACGGTTATGACGTTCGGACACACCATTATGCTGTGGTGTTCCAGGTGGCGTGAGTAGTGAAACTATTTCACATTGTTATTAACTGAAGGCCAAACTCGTAACTCAAATATTTTACTTCTGCGATCATATCGTAGAAACTTTTTATTTTTGTTACGATGATTCTCCACTTCACTCTTAAATTCTTTGAACTTTTCAAATGTTTCAGACTTGTGTTTCATCAAGTAGATATACCCATATCTGCTCAAATCATCTGTGAAGGTCAGAAAATAACGATACCCGTCGTGAGCCTCAACACTCATCGGATCACATACATCAGTATGTATTATTTCCAATAAGTCAGTAGCTTGCTCCATTGTTCCGGAGAACGGAGTCTTAGTCATCTTGCCCATAAGGCATGGTTCACAAGCATCAAGTGATTCATAATCAAGTGATTCCAAAATCCCATCAGCATGGAGTTTCTTCATGCGCTTTACACCAATATGACCTAAACGGCAGTGCCACAAATAAGTTGCACTATCATTATTAACTTTGCATCTTTTGCTTCAATATTATGAATATGTGTATCACTACGATCGAGATCCAATGAACCATTTTCATTGGGTGTGTAACCATATAAGGTTTTATTCATGTAAACAGAACAACAATTATTCTCTAACTTAAATGAATAACCGTATTGCAATAAACATGATCAAACCATATTCATGCTCAACGCAAACACCAAATAACACTTATTTAGGTTCAACACTAATCCCGAAAGTATAGGGAGTGTGCGATGATGATCATATCAATCTTGGAACTACTTCCAACACACATCGTCACTTCACCCTTAACTAGTTTATGTTCATTCTGCAACTCCCGTTTCGAGTTACTACTCTTAGCAACTGAACCAGTATCAAATACCAAGGGGTTGCTACGAACACTAGTAAAATACACATTAATAATCTGTATATCAAATATACCTTTGTTCACTTTGCCATCCTTCTTATCCGCCAAATACTTGGGGCAGTTCCGCTTCCAGTGACCAGTCCCTTTGCAGTAGAAGGACTTAGTCTCAGGCTTAGGACCAGACTTGGGCTTCTTCACTTGAGCAGCAACTTGCTTGCTGTTCTTCTTGAAGTTCCCCTTCTTCCCTTTGCCCTTTTATTGAAACTAGTGGTCTTGTCTACCATCAACACTTGATGCTCTTTCTTGATTTCTACCTTCATCGATTTCATCATCATGAAAAGCTCGGGAGTCGTTTTCGTCATCCCTTGCATACTATAGTTCATCACGAAGTTCTACTAACTTGGTGATGGTGACTAGAGAATTCTGTCAATCACTATCTTATCTGGAAGATTAACTCCCACTTGATTCAAGCGATTGTAGTACCCAGACAATCTGAGCACATGCTCACTAGTTGAGCGATTCTCCTCCATCTTTTGGCTATAGAACTTGTTGGACACTTCATATCTCTCAACTCGGGTATTTGCTTGAAATATTAACTTCAACTCCTGGAACATCTCATATGGTCCATGACGTTCAAAACGTCTTTTGAAGTCCCGATTCTAAGCCGTTAAGCATGGTGCACTAAACTATTAAGTAGTCATCATATTGAGCTAGCCAAACGTTCATAACGTCTGCATCTGCTCCTGCAATAGGTCTGTCACCTAGCGGTGCATCAAGGACATAATTCTTCTTTGCAGCAATGAGGATAAACCTCAGATCACGGATCCAATCCGCATTATTGCTACTAACATCTTTCAACACAATTTTCTCTAGGAACATATCAAAATAAACACAGGGAAGCAACAATGCGAGCTATTGATCTACAACATGATTTGCAAAATACTACCAGGACTAAGTTCACGATAAATTTAAGTTCAATTAATCATATTAATTCAGAACTCCCACTTAGATAGACATCCCTCTAATCCTCTAAGTGATTACGTGATCCAAATCAACTAAACCATGTCCGATCATCACGTGAGATGGAGTAGTTTCATTGGTGAACATCACTATGTTGATCATATCTACTATATGATTCACGCTCGACCTTTCGGTCTCCGTGTTCCGAGGCCATATCTGTATATGCTTGGCTCGTCAAGTATAACCTGAGTATTCCGCGTGTGCAACTGTTTTGCACCCGTTGTATTTGAACGTAGAGACTATCACACCCGATCATCACATGGTGTCTCAGCACGAAGAACTTTCGCAACGGTGCATACTCAGGGAGAACACTTCTTGATAATTAGTGAGAGATCATCTTAAAATGCTACCGTCAATCAAAGCAAGATAAGATGCATAAAAGATAAACATCACATGCAATCAATATAAGTGATATGATATGGCCATCATCATCTTGTGCTTATGATATCCATCTTCGAAGCACCGTCATGATCACCATCGTCACCGGTGCGACACCTTGATCTGCATCGTAGCATCGTTGTTGTCTCGCCAATCTTATGCTTCCACGACTATCGCTACCGCTTAGTGATAAAGTAAAGCATTACAGTGTGATTGCATTGCATACAATAAAGCCACAACCATATGGCTCCTGCCAGTTGCCGATAACTCGGTTACAAAACATGATCATCTCATACAATAAAATTTAGCATCATGTCTTAACCATATCACATCACAACATGCCCTGCAAAAACAAGTTAGACGTCCTCTACTTTGTTGTTGCAAGTTTTACGTGGCTGCTACGGGCTTAAGCAAGAACCAATCTTACCTACGCATCAAAACCACAACGATAGTTTGTCAGGTTGGCGCTGTTTTAACCTTCGCAAGGACTGGGTGTAGCCACACTCGGTTCAACTAAAGTTGGAGAAACTGTCACCCGCTAGCCACCTTTGTGCAAAGTACGTCGGGAGAACCGGTCTCGCGTAAGCGTACGTGTAATGTCGGTCCAGGCCGCTTCGTCCAACAATACCGCCGAACCAAAGTATGACATGCTGGTAAGCAGTATGACTTATATCGCCCACAACTCACTTGTGTTCTACTCGTGCAAATAACATCAACACATAAAACCTAGGCTCGGATGCCACTGTTGGGTAACGTAGTAATTTCAAAAAAATTCCTACGCACACGCAAGATCATGGTGATGCATAGCAACGAGAGGGGAGAGTGTGATCTACGTACCCTTGTAGATCGACAACGGAAGCGTTAGCACATCGTGGTTGATGTAGTCGTACGTCTTCACGGCCCTACCGATCAAGCACCAAAACTACGGCACCTCCGAGTTCTAGCACACGTTCAGCTCGATGACGATCCCCGGACTCCGATCCGGCAAAGTGTCGGGGAAGAGTTCCGTCAGCACGACGGCGTGGTGACGATCTTGATGTACTACCGTCGCAGGGCTTCGCCTAAGCACCGCTACAATATTATCGAGGACTATGGTGGAAGGGGGCACCGCACACGGCTAAGAGTATGATCACGTGGGTCAACTTGTGTCTCTAGGGGTGCCCCCTGCCTCCGTATATAAAGGATCAAAGGGGGGGGGGTGCGGCCGGCCAGGAGAGGGCGCGCCAGGAGGAGTCCTACTCCCTCCGGGAGTAGGATTCCCCCCTTTCCTAGTTGGAATAGGATTCAGGAGGGGGGGAAAGAGGAGAGAGAGAAGAAAGGGGGGCGCCGCCCCCCTCTCCTTGTCCTATTCGGACTAGGGGGGGAGGGGCGCGCGGCCCAGCCCTGGCCACCTCTCCTCTCTTCCACTAAGGCCCACTAAGGCCCATATACCTCCCGGGAGGTTCCGGTAACCTCCGGGTACTCCGGTAAAATCCCGATTTCACCCGGAACACTTCCGATATCTAAACATAGGCTTCCAATATATCAATCTTTATGTCTCGACCATTTCGAGACTCCTCGTCATGTCCCCGATCCTATCCGGGACTCCGAACTCCTTCGGTACATCAAAACTCATAAACTCATAATATAACTGTCATCGAAACCTTAAGCGTGCGGACCCTATGGGTTCGAGAACAATGTAGACATGACCGAGACACGTCTCCGGTCAATAACCAATAGCGGAACCTGGATGCTCATATTGGCTCCTACATATTCTACAAAGATCTTTATCGGTCAGACCGCATAACAACATACGTTGTTCCCTTTGTCATCGGTATGTTACTTGCTCGATATTCGATCGTCGGTATCTCAATACCTAGTTCAATCTCGTTACCGGCAAGTCTCTTTACTCGTTCCGTAATACATTATCTCACAAATAACTCATTAGTTGCAATGCTTGCAAGGCTTATGTGATGTGTATTACCGAGAGGGCCCAGAGATACCTCTCCGACAATCGGAGTGACAAATCCTAATCTCGAAATACGCCAACCCAACATGTACCTTTGGAGACACCTGTACAGCACCTTTATAATCACCCAGTTACGTTGTGACGTTTGGTAGCACACAAAGTGTTCCTCCAGCAAACGGGAGTTGCATAATCTCATAGTCATAGGAATATGTATATGTCATGAAGAAAGCAATAGCAACATACTAAACGATCGAGTGCTAAGCTAACGGAATGGGTCAAGTCAATCACATCATTCTCCTAATGATGTGATCCCATTAATCAAATAACAACTCTTTGTCTATGGTTAGGAAACATAACCATATTTGATTAACAAGCTAGTCAAGTAGAGGCATACTAGTGACACTCCGTTTGTCTATGTATTCACACATGTATTATGTTTCCGGTTAATACAATTCTAGCATGAATAATAAACATTTATCATGAAATAAGGAAATAAATAATAACTTTATTATTGCCTCTAGGGCATATTTCCTTCAGTAGGCATCCCAACTTTCTTCTTCAACAACTATCGGTCAGTTTTGGTTGAGCTTAAGTTTTTGCTTCTTCACATGATATGTGCTATCCTTGCAATGTGATAACCCACAAGTATAGGGGATCGCGACAGTTTTCTAGGGTAGAGTATTCAACCCAAATCTATTGATTCGACACGAAGGGAGCCAAAGAATATTCTCAAGTATTAGAAGTTGAGTTGTCAATTCAACCACACCTGAAAGACTTAATATCTTCAACAAAATATTTAGTAGCAAAGTAGTATGGAAGTAGTGCTAACAGTAGCAAAAGTAACAGTAGCAATTTTGTGGCAAACGTAACAATGGAAACGGAAAATTAATGCAAAGATCAATATGAGACGAGCTCGTAGGCAATGGATCAATGATGGATAATTATATCGGATGGCATTCATCATGCAACAATTATAACCTAGGGTGACACAGAACTAGCTCCAATTCATCAATATAATGTAGTCATGTATTCCGAATATAGTCATACGTGCTTATGGAAAAGAACTTGCATGACATCTTTTGTCCCACCCTCCCGTGGCAGTGGGGTCCTAATGGAAACTAAGGGTTATTAAGGCCTCCTTTTAATAGAGTACCAGACCAAAGCATTAGCACTTATTGAATACATGAACTCCTCAAACTAAGATCATCACTGGGAAGTGTCCCGACTATTGTCACTCCGGGGTTGCCGGATCATAACACGTAGTAGGTGACTATAACTTGCAAGATCGGATCAAGAACACAAATATATTCATGAAAACATAATACGTTCAGATCTGAAATCATGGCACTTGGGCCCTAGTGACAAGCATTAGGCATAACAAAGTCATGGCAACATCAATCTTAGAACATAGTGGATACTAGGGATCAAACCTTAAAAAAAACTAACTTGATTACATGGTAAATCTCATCCAACCCATCACCGTCCAGCGAGCCGACGATGGAATTACTCACGCACGGCGGTGAGCATCATGAAACTGGTGATGCAGGAAGGTTGATGATGACGATGTCGACGATTTCCCCTCTCTGGAGCCCAAAATGGACCCCAGATTTGCCGCCCCGAGGAAGAACAGGGCTTGGCGGCGGCTCTGTATCGTAAAACGCGATGAATCCTTCTCTTTCATTTTTTTTCTCCCCGAACGTGAATATATGGAGTTGGAGTTGAGGTCGGTGGAGGTCCAGGGGGCCCACAAGGACAGAGGGCGTGCCCCTCACCCTTGTTCCTAGGGTGTGGGGCCCCTTCAGTTGATTCTTTCACCAATATTTTTTAATTATTCTAAAACTAATCTCCGTGAAGTTTCAGGTCATTCCGAGAACTTTATTTCTGCACAAAAATAACACCATGGCAATTTTGCTGAAAACAGCGTTAGTTCGAGTTAGTTCCATTCAAATCATGCAAGTTAGAGTCCAAAACAAGGGCAAAAGAGTTTGGAAAAGTAGATACAATGGAGACGTCTCACAATGTCATTTTATTTTGTTTTGCTTGCTGTTTGAATAAAGTACTTAAGATCTGAAATTTTATTTATGAGAAGGAGCCTTCACATAGTTACCTAATTATTCGACTACTCATTGATCTTCACTTATATCCTGTGAAAATGGTTGATTGAATTGAATATCATAAATCTGAAATTATATATGTCTGATATGCTTATCCCATTGGGAGTAATGACTTCACTTATAAGTACAGGTGGTAAATTTATTGAAAGTTAGCAAACATAGCATTGTCACTTGAACAATTCATGAAAGAATATTGAAGGAAGAGAGATTTCACATATAAATATACTATCTTGGACATCTTCTATGATTGTGAGCCCCATTAATTATTTTCAAACTTGATCAAATTAGTTGAAGTTGGAGAAGGAAGACAACTTAATGAGTTATGATTGGGTATATTTGTATAGAAGTTATATTGTTATAGATCCTCCAACATGTGGTGCTTGATATTTAGAATCTTTTGCTAGCCAAAATTTTTGTACTAAGAGATAATACTGCTTGTGCATCCAAAATCCTTGAACCAAGTTTCTTCCATGAGTGTCCACCATATCTACCTATATGCGGTATTTACGTGTCGTCCCAAGTAAATTTTCATGTGCCAAACTCTAAACCTTCAAATAATAATCTGTTTTGTATGCCCGAATCGCTCATCTAGCGACTAGGGGGTGTCAGTATCTTCGATGCTAGGTGGCTTATTCCCACGATGAGTGGACTCCGCTCATCATTCATGAGAAAATAGTTGGTAACCAGGATGCCCAGTTCCATGCTCAAATCAAATCAAAATATAATTGCTAACAAAACTCCCCCAGGATTGTTGATAGTTGGACGGTACCCGTTATTTCGGACCAGCCGTGGAATGTGCTTGTTGGCGGTGGGAGAGTTAAAACTTTACCATCATGTTTGGGAACCACCTATAATGTGTCTAGCATGGAAGATAGTGAGAAATCTAGGTTTGTTATGTTGATAATGAAAGCATACCTCTCAAAATTATTTTCATCTCTGTTTAAAAGCTTCGAGCTTTGGCACCTCTGCAAATCCCTGCTTCCCTCTGTGAAGGGCCTATCTTTTACTTTTATGCAAGATTCAGTAGTATTCCTTCTCATTCCAACCTACTCTTTAGTTGGCAAGCATCATGTGATGGGGAACGATCTAAGCATATATGGACATTCAAATATATTTGATCATGAATTATTATTGTTGACAATTATCTATATGATAAGTAAGCTGGGAGGCAAAACATTAAGCCCATATCTTTCTCTGTGTTCAATGGATGCTATTTGTTCTAAAAATATGTTTTGAGTGGTATAAATCTTGGAAGACTATATGATAGTTGAGTATGTGGGATTTTCTAAAAAGCTCTTACATAGACCCTTCCTGAAAATAAGATGAACTGCAATTGTTTAATGACTTAGAACATAGTTTGTTAGTTTGCAAGAAAATTTATGGTCTATGCTTTAACATGTGAATAACTTGTTACTTGATCATGAGAAGCTTTATGATATGAGCTACTGTTATGTTATATAATGATGCTATAAAAGTGATTGAATTATCATTGATCAAACTTGTGCACCTGATAGCATTCCACATCAAAAATTCTATTTTTATCATCTACCGACTCGAGGACGAGCAGGAATTAAGCTTGGGGATGCTTGATACGTCTCCAATGTATCTATAATTTTTGATTGTTCCAGGCTATTATATTATCCATCTTGGATGTTTTATATGCATTTATATGTTTAACATCCCAAAATTCTAAATTTTTGAATGTTATAATAAATAGATAGATTTGATTGTTTGCTTGTTTGTTGTGTGATTGATTGACTGAAAGTGAGTGAATTTGAAACTTTTTGAAAGTTAAATGAGAGGGAATAAAAGGACTTTCCCAAACTTTCAATTTTGCATTTATGCTCTCCGTGAATTCAAATAATTTTCATCACAAAACCCTGAAGAGAAGATGACATGACTACTTCCATTTATTTAAATGAAAAGGGGTGTTGAAAATATTTGAATTTCATTTGGGAAGATTTTTCAATTTAGAAACTTCAAGCAACTCAATGATTTTCATGAGAGAAGATAAAATGACTTCTTCAAAGCATATGAAATATGAGTTGGGAGTTTCAAAGAATTAAATTAAAAATCCCATTGAATTTATTTTCAATTTGGAGTTATCTGGGTTTTATTCAAATAATTTTTAACCCAAAAATAAAATACATGGAAAATAGGGTAACATGATTCCCTACATCAGAAAATTGGAGATAAATAAGTTTGAAATCATTTTGGTATTTTTAAATTTGATTTTATTGGATTTTATTAGAGCATGAGCACTCTTTGAATTATTAGAATTTGTGTGTATTTTATTTAATTCTAGAAAAATGTCCACATTGTAGAAAATCTTTTTCTGAAAATTTTGATATATTATATGCCTATAGAATATTTCTGTTTATTTTTGTTTTATTTTAGTTTGTGCGGATAAATATTTATTAAAAAAAATTTCTTGCCGAACTGGGCCGGCCCAGCCCCTAGGCCAGGCCACGGCCCAGCCTAGCCATGCTTCGCCCTGAAGCTCGGGACGGAGTCCCGATCATAGCCGACGCCGCCGCCAATCCCGTGCCGCAGCCGGACTCCCGCCGCCGCCTCGCCGCTTGCCTCCTCCTCCACGCAAGCCCGCCTCCCCGCCTCCTGTATATACCGCCGCCGCCCCGATCTCTCTCTCCCTCCTCTCGTGCCGCCACCACCACAGATCGCTGCACCGCCGCCCGCACCGGATCCGAGCCGCCGTCGCCTGCTGCTGCCGCCGCTACCGCCGTTGCCGCTGCCTCGCACCGCGTAGCCGCCCCGCGCCGCCTCCCGCTGCTGTCGTCGCCTCTCCTGAACCAGCGCTGCCACATTGCCAGATCTCGCCAGAGTTAACCGCCGCCACCGATTTATTTCCCTCGAACCGGTATAAACCAATAAAACCCGACCCGGTTTATTTTATTAGGGTTAGGTTTTTCTCTTCGATTTTTCTTAAAAACTCGAGTTACCGGTTATTTAACGAACGTTCGTTCGTTTAGGATCGATAGTGAACAGATTCATTAGATTAGTTCAGTTAGCGAGCGTTCGCTCGATAGATTTTTCCTTTTTCTTTTTAATTTCGGTCAGGGACCTATTCGTGATAATTTTCTTCACAGTTTAGTCCCTGTACTTCAAACGATCACTACTTTTTACTCGTTTGTCCAAATCCAACGAAACCAACGCCCACTTCTTTGTTATGATACCCTCTATCCAGTAAAGCAACTTAAAGATGTTTTTAAAATGTTAAAATTTGAATTAGATCAGATTTGGTTTCAAACTTCTTTTGATCATAACTTGGGTTTTATAACTCCGTTTGAGTTGATTCTTTTTGCAAATTAAAGCTCTTGACCTAAACTTTCTGATAAGGCCAAATTCACATAATTTTGGTATTGTTAGAAATTGTTTTATGCTGCAAGAATTATTTGCTTGGTTTTGATGTTTTCTGAATCGTCTTCTTCGATCTTTCTGACCTTTTGAGTGAGTGCTTATGTGTGGTTACTATTGCTTGCTTACGATAGATTGACCGGAGTGAGATGAGTAGATCTATCAAGAGTTATGAGTGCGAATCATCTTCATCAACATTGCAGGCAAGTTCACACTTTGATCATATTCCTTTCATACCCAGTTTTTATGCATTAGTTTCAACCTCAAACATTGCATGAGTAGGATTGATAACATGTGGGTATTGGGAAGTAGTTGATGAGGTAGGAACCTATTTCCCTGCATTCAAACCTTGGTAGTTACTATTGCGTTGCTTATATTGCTATGCTATGCTCGTAGACGTGGATTGGGTTTGAGAGTATTCATGACAGATGTGAGATTGTTAATTAATGGTTTACTTAAGGTGGCAACTTTAACACACATCTGGGTGGATTGAGGCACCTGGGTATTCCAGCGATTGCCTGTTTTTCTTTATGGACCGCCACCCAGGCTCAAAGGTATCATGAGATTATTCATACTAGAAACTTCTGTGTGCAACCACAAGCTATTATGGGCTCTAGCATAGTTGATTAAGTCGTGTGAACTCTTACAGTGGTAGACTAGCAGATGTAGGTGGTACGGTCTACCCATCGTAAGGTGCAAACACTTCTGAAAGACTGTGTCTTGGTCATCTGTTTCTCAAAGACCATGTAGTGCGAGAAATCCAACGGAGGAGATCGAGTCTTGTGGGGAAAAGTGCGCAAACCTCTACAGAGTGTACAAACTAATCATGATTAGCCGTGTCCTCGGTTATGGACGTCTTGAGTATCTAGTACTTGGATTATCATGTGAATCTCATCATGTGACTTTAAATAATTTTGTTGGGTTTTAATGATGATGCTTAATTGGGATTGAGAGGGTGTTAACGCTCTCAATGTTTAACAACCACCATGATAGTTAAATAAAATTTATTCCTTTGTTGTAGGGAAAATTGGCTTTACGCAAAACTGTAACCATAGAGCTTTTCCACCAGCCTTATATGCATGTAGTGATAGCCATTATTCATCATTGCTCTACAGTGTGAATTTGCCAGTACATTCAATGTACTGACCCTTTGTGGCTGCAACGTCTCATGTTGCAGGATTCTTACGACGAGTAAGTGATACGTTAGGGTTATGATTTCTACACTCAACTTTGACGTTGGTGTTGATGGGAATCCACAACCTTTGTTACTTCTGCTATATGGATTGAGGTAATAGTATTTATGTTACTTTATACATGTGATTTACCTCTGTTATAAATCCTCGAGTACTGTGTGTGTCAGCATACCGATCGAGTGATGACACTTAAGCATAGAGACTTGACCGTTTGAGGTCGGGCCGCTACAATATGCTATTTTATATTATTTTTGGGACTAACCTATTAACCTAGAGCCTAGTGCCAGTTTTTGTTTTTTCCTTGTTTTTGAGTTTCGCAGAAAAGGAATATGAAATGGAGTCCAATTGAGCTAAAAATTTACGGTGATTTTTTATGGACTAGAAGAAGCCCCCGAAGCAAATGAATTGGGACAGAAGAACCACGAGGCCTCCACAAGGGTGGGGGCGCCCCCTGTCTTGTGGGCTCCTCGTGGACCCCCTGACTTGTTCCCGTCGCCAAAAATTCCTATAAATATAGAAATCCCCATAAATAAACCTAGATCGGGAGTTCTGCCGCCGCAAGCCTCTATAGCCACGAAAAACCAATCAGGAGCCCATTCGGGCACCCTACCGCAGGGGAAACCATCACCGGTGGCCATCTTCATCATCACGACGCGCTCCATGACTTGGAGGAAGTAGTTCACCCTCGGGGGCTGAGGGTATGTACCAGTAGCTATGTGTTTGATCTCTCTCTCTCTCTCGTGTTCTTGATTTGGCACGATCTTGATGTACCATGAGATTTGTTACTATAGTTGAATCATATGCTGTTTCTCCCCCTCTATATTCTTGTGATGAATTGATTTTTACCTTTGAGGTTTCACTATTATCGGATTGAATATTATTATGGATTTGAGAACACTTGAGGTATGTGGCTTGGCGTGGGATGCCCGTGGTGATAATGGGGTGTTCTATTGATTCACTTGATGTATGTTTTGGCACTCAACTTGCAGATTCCTGAGGTGACATTGGGGTAATCTATGCATAGGGGTTGATGCACGTTTTCATCCTTGTTTCTCTGGTAGGAATCTTGGAGCAGTCTTTGAGGTTCTTTATGTTTGATTGAATATTAGGAATCTGAAGTTGTTTGATGCATATCGTATAATTGAGCCACGGATACTTGTGGTGACATTGTCGTATCTAGGTGACATTAGGGTTGATTGATGTGTGTCATATGGTGTTATTTTACTACGAACTCTAGGGCCGTTTGTGACACTTATAGGAACAGCTCAATGGTTTGATCGGAAAGAATAACTTTGAGGTGGTTCCGTACCCTACAAGCAATTTCATCTTATGTTCTCCACGATAGGAACTTTGGAGTGACTTTTGTCGCATGTTGAGGCATTGCTGTATGATCTAATTATGTTTTCATTGTTGAGAGAACTTGCACTAGTGAAAGTATGAACCCTAGGCCTTGTTTCCAATCATTGCAATACCGTTTTCGCTCACTTTTACCACTTGCTAACTTGTTGTTTTCATATTTTCATATTACAAAAACCTATATCTACCATCCATATTACACTTGTATCACCATCTCTTAGATGAACTAGTGCACCTATACAATTTACCATTGTATTGGGTGTGTTGGGGACACAAGAGACTCTTTGTTATTTGGTTGCAGGGTTGTTTGAGAGAGACCATCTTCATCCTACACCTCTCATGGATTGATAAACCTTAGGTCATCCACTTGAGGGAAATTTATTACTTTCCTAGAAAACTCTGCACTTGGAGGCCCAACACGAATCTACAAGAAGAAGGTTGCTTATTAGACATCAGCTGCTTGGTTGTGCCCCTGGTCAGCGTCAGGGAGGGTCACGGAGGAGGAGGTTGTCGGGGCGGCGTACGTGGTTGCAGCGGACAGTGGAGGATCATGCGCGGATGAGCATGTCAGCGAGCTGGTGCCAAGGATGGGCCAAGGAGATGAGGGGTGGGGTGGGGACGAAGCTGGCACTAAACCTGTACCTAGCCAATACGAGGTTGAGTTGAGTGACAGCATGTGTGTGCGTGTGTTGTGTAAGATGAGAGGGGTGTGGGCTTTGCGGGCTTGGCCCATGTGTGACTGTGCGGGATGAACGAAGGTTGCGAGCAACGTAAGATGGGAAGCGGAACACTCCATTTCTTTTAGATAGTAGGGATACAAAAATATTTTCCGTTTGCCTTTTTGTGTTTGCTTGTTATCTTGCCTAGTAATGATGTGTCAAGAAATATTTGTACGAAAGAACAATTTTCTGAAACTAATGATAAGAAACTTCCCTACTCATGGTTTAAATTTATGGACGATCATACAAAACTTTTATGCATGATCGAACTTTGTTTCTAGAAATATTTTAGATTCCGCCGCCGATGGTACTTTTGTGGAAATTATGCTAGGATGGGCTACCAAATTGCTTGATAATATCATGGCAAATTATTCGCAGTGGCATACTAAAAGAACTCCCACAAGTAAAAAAGTGAATTCGGTTGAAGAAATTAGTACTCTGAGTGATAAGGTTGATGCGCTTATGAAATTGGTTGCTAGTTAAACTTCTCCCATTGATTCTAATGATGTGCCATTGTCCACTTTGACTGAGCAAAATAATGATCCTATAGATGTGAATTTTGTTTTGCGAAATAGTTTTAACAGTAATGCTTATAGAGGTAATTTTAATCCTAGGCCGTTCCCTGGAAATCCCTCTAATAATTATGGAAATTCCTATGGTAACTCTTATAATAATAATAGGATGCCCTCTAATCTTGAAAGTAATATTAAATAATTTATTAATGCTCAAAAAGTTTTCAACACTACGATATAGAAGAAAAAATGAGTAAACTTGATGATATGTCTAGGAGCATGGATAGGAAGTCTAAAATTTTGCCACCCAAGATTGATAATAATGAATCAATTAAAGCTCTTTATGTCTCAATGGATGAAAGTAAAGAAAGAAGCGCTAGGTTGAGGGCTAAGCGGGAATTCTAACAAAAAGTGATTCCTCCATGGTTTTTTCATAATAATGATGAAGATCTTAAAATGGTTGGTGTTTCATCTATTGAATCTTAATTTAGCATTGTGAAACTTGATGAAAAGGGGACTGAAGAAGAGTCAACTTTAGCTAGAGGGTGTCCCCATAGTTCGGAGGGTGAAACTCATAACAAAAAATTTGATAAATGTGGGTCTGGAGAGGTAAAAACTTTAAATAGTGATGCACCCACTCTTTTGGATTTCAAAGAATTTAATTATGATAGTTGTTCTTTGATTGAGTGTATTTCTTTGCTGCAATCTATGTTAAATTCACCCAATGCTTATGAGCAATATAAGGCTTTACTAAACATGTTGTACAAGCGATGACGAAAGCTTTAGAAGAAAAACTAGAATTGGAGGTCTCGGTACCTAGGAAATTATACGATGAATGGGAATCCCCCCATTAAGGTTAAAATTAAAAATTATGAGTGCAATTCTTTATGTGATTTTGGTGCTAGTGTTCCCATAATACGAAAATCTCTATGTGATGTGCTAGGTTTTACCAATATGTCTGAATGTTCTCTTAGTTTGCACTTAGCGGATTCCACAATTAAGAAACCTCTGGGTAGAATAAATGATGCTCTTATTATTGCAAATAGAAACTATGTACTCATTGATTTCATTGTGCTTGATATTGGATGTAATCCGTCTTTCCCCATAATACTTGGTAGACCGTTCTTATAGACCATAGGTGATGTTATTGATATGAAATAAGGGAATATAAAATTTTAGTTTCGGTTAAAGAATGGTATGGAACAGTTCCCTAGAAAGAGAATTAAGAAACCATATGAATCTATTATGAGGGCAACCTATGGAGTTAATTTGAAGGATGATAACACTTGAAACTATGCATTATGCCTAGCTGGGGGCATAAAACAATAGCGTTAGTTGGGAGGTAACCCAATTGTTATCTTAATTTTATTGCTTATTTTTCTGTTTTCTTGTGTGTGCACAATTATGCTACTATTCTGCTTGTGTTTTTTTGTTTTAGTTAGTGTTTGTGCCAAGTAAAGCCTTTGGGATGATTTGGATGATAGTTGCTTTGATTCTGTGTAAAAACAGAAACTTTTGCGTCCAGTATCAGAATTATCTAAGTTTGCTGGAGCATGATAAAATTATGAATATTTTTACACATGATTGATATACAAATTTCCCACATTGTCCTAATTTTTTTAGAATTTTTGGAGTTACAGAAGTATGGACATTGTTCGAATTACTACAAACAATTCTGTTTTTGACACATTCTGTTTTCGTTGTGTTGTTCGCTTGTTTTGATAAATCTATGGATTGTATCGGGGGCTATAAGCCATGGTGAAGTTCGAATACATTAGGTATAATGCAATAATAAAATATGAATGGATTGATAGCAGTAACTAAAGTAGTGATTTGCTTTATTATACTAACGGATGTCACAAAGGTTTTGTTGTGTTTTGTGTGCTGAAATTTTCAAGTTTTGGGTGAGATCATGATGTATGAAGGAATAAGGAGTGGAAAGAGCCTGATATTGGGGGTGCCCGAGGCACCGAAAGGTAATATTCAAGGACTCCCAAGCAACCAAGCTTGGGGATGCCCTGAAAGGCATCCCCTCTTTCTTCTACCAACTATTTGTAATTTTACTTGGAGCTATATTTTTATTCATCACATGATATGAGTTCTTCTTGGAGCTTTGTGTATTATATGAGTCTTTGCTTTGTTTTCCTTTTAGTTTGTCACAATCATCTTTGCTGGACACACCTATTTGAGAGGGATACCCATTTTTCGTAATTGGTTAGAGTACTCTATGTGCTTCACTTATATCTTTTGAGCTAGGCAGTTGCTCTGGTGCTTCACTTATATCTTTTTGAGCATGATAATGATTATATTTTGAATAAATAGATGAACTCTCATGATTCACTTATATCATTTTGAGAGTTGATAATAGTAATGGTAATTTGCACAAGATATGAATTTGGTCGCAGATGAATATTCAAGAAGGATATAATAAAAACTTTCATATAGATCATTGAATATGATAAGTTTGATTCCTTGCAATAGTTTTGTGATATGGAGATGATAATATGTGAGTTCTGCTAGTGAGTATTAGTAAGAATATTTGTGTTAAGGTTTGTGATTCCCTATGCATGTGCGTAAAGTTAATAGTTATGCAAAGAAGTTACATCCTACTTATGGTGCATTGTTCAGTGTTAGTTATTCTCAATGCATGTTTGTGACTGTTTTTGTTTTTTGGCTGGTTGATTCTGAATATATTTGCTAGCCTTCATTTGTACTAAGCGGAATACTGCTTGTGCATCCAAATCCTTAAATCAAATGTTGTGCCAAATGACTCCACTATACCTACCTATATGCGGTATTTACATGCCGTCCCAAGTAAATTTGCATGTGACAACTCTAATCATTCAAAAAAATCCGCTTTGTATGCTTGTACCACTCATGAAGCTATTGTTGGAAATATGCCCTAGAGGCAATAATAAATTAGTTATTATTATATTTCCTTGTTCATGATAATCGTTTATTATCCATGCTATAATTGTATTGATAGGAAACTCAGATACATGTGTGGATACATAGACAACACCATGTCCCTAGTAAGCCTCTAGTTGACTAGCTCGTTGATCAATAGATGGTTACGGTTTCCTAACCATGGACATTAGATGTCGGTGATAACGGGATCACATCATTAGGAGAATGATGTAATGGACAAGACCTAATCCTAAGCCTAGCACAAAGATCGTATAGTTCGTATGCTAAAGCTTTTCTAATGTCAAGTATCATTTCCTTAGACCATGAGATTGTGCAACTCCCGGATACCGTAGGAGTGCTTTGGGTGTATCAAACGTCACAACGTAACTGGGTGACTATAAAGGTGCATTACAGGTATCTCCGAAAGTGTCTGTTGGGTTGGCATGAATCGAGACTGGGATTTGTCACTCCGTGTAAACGGAGAGGTATCTCTGGGCCCACTCGGTAGGACATCATCATATGCGCAATGTGACCAAGGAGTTGATCACGGGATGATGTGTTACGGAACGAGTAAAGAGACTTGCCGGAACAAGGTATAAAGATACCGACGATCGAATCTCGGGCAAGTACAATACCGCTAGACAAAGGGAATTGAATACGGGATTGATTAAGTCCTTGACATCGTGGTTCATCTGATGAGATCATCGTGGAACATGTGGGAGCCAACATGGGTATCCAGATCCCGCTGTTGGTTATTGACCGGAGAGTCGTCTCGGTCATGTCTGCATGTCTCCCGAACCCGTAGGGTCTACACACTTAAGGTTCGGTGACGCTAGGGTTATAGAGATATTAGTATGCGGTAACCCGAAAGTTGTTTGGAGTCCCGGATGAGATCCCAGACGTCACGAGGAGTTCCGGAATGGTCCGGAGGTAAAGAATTATATATAGGAAGTGCTATTTCGGCCATCGGGACAAGTTTCGGGGTCATCGGTATTTACCGGGACCACCGGAAGGGTCCCGGGGGTCCACCGGGTGGGGCCACCTGCCCCGGGGGGCCACATGGGCTGTAGGGGGTGTGCCTTGGCCTATATGGGCCAAGGGCACCAGCCCCAAGAGGCCCATGCGCCAAGAGAGAAAAAAAGGGGAGAGTCCTAAAGGGGGAAGGCACCTCCGAGGTGCCTTGGGGAGGATGGACTCCTCCCCACCCTTGGCCGCACCCTTCCTTGGAGGAAGGGGCAAGGGCTGCACCTCCCCCTCTCCCTTGGCCCTATATATAGTGGGGAAAAAGGAGGAGCAAACCAATCTAAGGCCTGGCGCCTCCCTCTCCCTCCCGTGACACATCTTCCTCCTCCCGCAGCGCTTAGCGAAGCCCTGTTGGAATCCCGCTACTTCCACCACGCCGTCGTGTTGCTGGATCTTCATCAACCTCTCCCTCTCCCCTTGCTGGATCAAGGCATGGGAGACGTCTCCGGGATGTACGTGTGTTGAACGCGGAGGTGCCATGCGTTCGGCACTTGATCATCGGTGATTTGAATCACGACGAGTACGACTCCATCAACCCCGTTCACTTGAACGCTTCCGCTTAGCGATCTACAAGGGTATGTAGATGCACTCTCCTTCCCCTCGTTGCTGGTTTCTCCATAGATAGATCTTGGTGATACGTAGGAAAATTTTGAATTTCTGCTACGTTACCCAACAGTGGCATCATGAGCTAGGTCTATTGCGTAGATTCTATGCACGAGTAGAACACAAAGAAGTTGTGGGTGTTGATTTTGTTCAATATGCTTGCCGTTACTAGTCTTATCTTGATTCGGCGGCATCGTGGGATGAAGCGGCCCGGACCAACCTTACACGTACTCTTACGTGAGACAGGTTCCACCGACTGACATGCACTAGTTGCATAAGGTGGCTAGCGGGTGTCTGTCTCTCCTACTTTAGTCGGATCGGATTCGATGAAAAGGGTCCTTATGAAGGGTAAATAGAAATTGGCATATCACGTTGTGGTTTTGCGTAGGTAAGAAACGTTCTTGCTAGAAACCCATAGCAGCCACGTAAAACATGCAAACAACAATTAGAGGACGTCTAACTTGTTTTTGCAGGGTATGCTATGTGATGTGATATGGCCAAAAGGATGTGATGAATGATATATGTGATGTATGAGATTGATCATGTTCTTGTCAAAGGAATCACAACTTACATGTCGATGAGTATGCCGGTGACAAGATGATCATGGAGCCCCAAGATGAAGATCAAAGGAGCTATATGATATTGGCCATATCATGTCACTATTTGATTGCATGTGATGTTTATCATGTTTATACATCTTATTTGCTTAGAACGACGGTAGTAAATAAGATGATCCCTCATTAAAATTTCAAGAAGTGTTCTCCCCTAACTGTGCACCGTTGCTACAGTTCGTCGCTTTGAAGCATCACGTGTTAATCGGGTGTGATAGATCCTTTCGTTCACATACAACGGGTGTAAGCAAGATTTACACATGCAAAAACACTTAGGGTTAACTTGACGAGCCTAAGCATGTGAAGACATGGCCTCGGAACACAGAGACCGAAAGGTCGAACACGAGTCGTATGGAAGATACGATCAACATGAAGATGTTCACCGACATTGACTAGTCCGTCTCACGTTTTAATCGGACATGGCCTGGTCGACTCGGATCGTGTAATACTTAGATGACTAGAGGGATGTCTAATCTAAGTGGGAGTTCATAAGATGAACTTAATTATTCTGAACATAGTCAAAAGGATTTTGCAAATTATGTCGTAGCTCGCGCTTTAGTTCTACTGTTTAGTTATGTTCCTAGAGAAAAAAATTAGTTGAAAGTTGATAGTAGCAATTATGTGGACTAGGTCCGTAAACTGAGGATTGTCCTCATTGCTTCTTAGAAGGCTTATGTCCTTAATGCACCGCTCAGTGTGCTAAACCTCGAACGTTGTCTGTGGATGTTGCGAACATCTGACATACACATTTTGATAACTACGTGATAGTTCAGTTAAACGGTTTAGAGTTGAGGCACTAAAGATGTTTTTGAAACGTCGCAAAACATATGAGATGTTTTGAGGGCTGAAATTGGGATTTCAGGCTCGTGCCCACGTCAAGAGGTATAAGACCTCCGACGATTCTCTTAGCCTGCAAACTAAGGGAGAAAAGCTCAATTGTTGAGATTGTGCTCAGATTGTCTGAGTACAACAATCATTTGAATCGAGTGGGAGTTGATCTTCTAGATGAGATAGTGATGTTTCTCCGAAGTCATTACCACCAAGCTGCTAGAGCTTCGTGTTGAACTATAATATATCAGGGACATATATGATGATCCTTGAGATATTCGCGATGTTTGACACCACGAAAGTAGAAATCAAGAAGGAGCATCAATTATTGATGGTCAGTGAAACCACTAGTTTCAAGAAGGGCAAGGGCAAGAAGGGATACTTCATGAAACGGCAATTCAGCTGCTGCTCTAGTGAAAAAACCCAAGGTTGAACCCAAACCCGAGACTGAGTGCTTCTGTAATAAGGGGAACAGCCACTGGAGCAGAATTACCCTAGATACTTGGTAGATGAGAAGGCTGGCAAGGTCGATAGAAGTATATTGGATATACATTGTGTTGATGTGTACTTTACTAGTACTCCTAGTAGCACCAGGGTATTGGATACCGGTTCGGTTGCTAAGTGTTGGTAACTCGAAATAAAAGCTACGGAATAAACGGAGACTAGCTAAAGGTGAGCTGACGATATGTGTTGGAAGTGTTCTCAATGTTGATATGATCAAGCATCGCACGCTCCCTCTACCATCGAGATTGGTGTTTGCGTTGAGCATAGACATGATTGGATTATGTCTATCGCAATACGGTTATTCATTTAAGGAGAATAATGGTTACTCTGTTTATTTGAATAATACCTTCAATGGTCTTACACCTAAAATGAATGGTTTATTGAATCTCGATCGTAGTGATACACATGTTCATGCCAAAAGATAGTAATGATAGTACCACCTACTTGTGGCACTGCCACGTAAGTCATATCGGTATAAAACGCATGAAGAAGCTCCATGTTGATGGATCTTTGGGCTCACTCATTTTTGAAAAGTTTGGGACATGCGAACCATGTCTATTGGTATATATGCATGAAGAAACTCCATGCAAATGGACCGTTTTGTACTCGCTTGATTTTGAATCACTTGAGACATGCAAATCATACCACATGGGCAAGATGACTGAAAGCCTCGTTTTCAGTAAAATGGAACTAGAAAGCAACTTGTTGGAAGTAATACATTTTGATGTATGCAGTCCAATGAGTGCTGAGGCATGTAGTGGATGTCGTTATGTTCTTACTTCACAGATGATTTTAGTAGATGTTGAGTATATTTACTTGATGAATCACGAGTCTGAATTATTGAAAGGTTCAAGTAATTTCAGGGTGAAGTTGAAAGATCGTCGTGACAAGAGGATAAAATATCTATGATATGATCATAGAGATGAATATCTGAATTACGAGTTTGGCACAGAATTAAGACATTGTGGAAATTGTTCCACAACTAATACAGCCTGGAGCACCATAGTGTGATGGTGTGTCCGAACATCATAACTGCAGCCTATTGGATATGATGCATACCATGATGTCTCTTATCGAATTACCACAATAATTTATGGGTTAGGCATTAGAGACAACCACATTCACTTTAAATAGGGCACCACGTAATTCCGATGATATGACACCGTATGAACTATGGTTTAGAGAAACCTAAGCTGTCATTTCTTAAAAGTTTGGGACTGCGACGCTTATGTGAAAAAGTTTCAGGCTGATAAGCTCGAACCCAAAGCGGATAAATGCATCTTCATAGGACAACCCAAAACAGTTGGGTATACCTCCTGTCTCAGATCCAAAAGCAATAAGGGATCTAGAATCGGGTCCTTTCTCGAGGAAAAGTTTTTCTCGAAAGAATTGAGTGGGAGGATGGTGGAGACTTGATGAGGTTATTGAACCGTCTCTTCAACTAGTGTGTAGCAGGGCACAAAGAGTTGTTCCTGTGGCACCTACACCAATTGAAGTGGAAGCTTATGATATTGATCATGAGACTTCAGATCAAGTCACTACCAAACATCGTAGGATGACAAGGATGCGTACTACTTCAGAGTGGTACGTAACCCTGTCTTGGAAGTCATGTTGCTAGACAACAATGAACCTACGAGCTATGGAGAAGCGATGGTGGGCCTGGATTCCGATAAATGGCTTGAGGCCATATAATCCGAGAGAGGATCCATGTATGAAAACAAAGTGTGGACTTTGGAAGAACTACTTGATGGTCGTAAGGCTGTTGAGTGTAGATGGATTTTAAAAGGAAGACGGACAATGATGGTAAATGTCAACATTAAGAAAGCTCGACTTGTCGTTAAGATGTTTTCCGACAAGTTCAAGGAGTTGACTACGATGAGACTTTCTCACTCGTAGCGGTGCTAAGAGTCTGTTGGAATTATATTAGCGATTACTGCATTATTTATGAAATCTTGCAGATAGGATGTCAAAACATTGTTTCCTCGACGATTTTCTTGAGGAAAGGTTGTATGTGATACAACCGGAAGGTTTTGTCAATCCTGAAAGATGCTAATAAGTATGCAAAGCTCCAGCAATCCTTCTGAGGACTGGAGTAAGCATCTCGGAGTTGGAATGTATGCTTTGATGAGATGATCAAAGATTTTGGGTGTATACAAAGTTTATGAGAAACTGGTATTTCCAAAGAGGTGAGTGGGAGTACTATAGAATTTCTGATGAGTATATGTTGTTGACACATTGTTGATCAGAAATGACGTAGAATTTCTGGAAAGCATATAGGGTTATTTGGAAAGTGTTTTTCAATGGAAAGCCTGGATTAAGCTACTTGAACATTGAGCATCAAGATCTATAAGGATAGATCAAAACGCTTAATAGTACTTTCAAATGAGCACATGCCTTGACGTGATCTTGAAGGTGTTCAAGATGGATCAGTCAAAGAAGGAGTTCTTGCCTGAGTTGTAAGGTATGAAGTTAAGACTTAAAGCACGACCACGGAAGAATAGAGAGAAAGGACGAAGGTCGTCCCCTATGCTTAAGACATAGGCTCTACAGTATGCTATGCTGTGTACCGCACCTGAAGTGTGCCTTGCCATGAGTCAGTCAAGGGGTACAAGAGTGATCCAGGAATGAATCACAGGACAGCGGTCAAAGTTATCCTTAGTAACTAGTGGACTAAGGAATTTTCTCGATTATGGAGGTGGTAAAAGAGTTCGTCGTAAAGGGTTACACCGATGCAAACTTTGGCACTAATCCAGATTATTCGGGTAGTAAACTGGATTCGTATAGTAGAACAGTTATTTGGAATAGCTCCAAATAGAGCATGGTAGCTGCATCTAGGAGATGACATAGAGATTTGTAAAGCACACACGGATCTGAAAGGTTCAGACCCGTTGACTAAAACCTCTGTCACAAGCAACATGATCAAACCTAGAACTCATTGAGTGTTAATCACATAGTGATGTGAGCTAGACTACTGACTCTAGTAAACTCTTGGGTGGTAGTCACATGGCGATGTGACCTGTGAATGTTAATCACATGGCGATGTGAACTAGATTATTGACTCTAGTGCAAGTGGGAGACTGTTGGAAATATGCCCTAGAGGCAATAATAAATTAGTTATTATTATATTTCCTTGTTCATGATAATCGTTTATTATCCATGCTATAATTGTATTGATAGGAAACTCAGATACATGTGTGGATACATAGACAACACCATGTCCCTAGTAAGCCTCTAGTTGACTAGCTCGTTGATCAATAGATGGTTACGGTTTCCTAACCATGGACATTAGATGTCGGTGATAACGGGATCACATCATTAGGAGAATGATGTAATGGACAAGACCTAATCCTAAGCCTAGCACAAAGATCGTATAGTTCGTATGCTAAAGCTTTTCTAATGTCAAGTATCATTTCCTTAGACCATGAGATTGTGCAACTCCCGGATACCGTAGGAGTGCTTTGGGTGTATCAAACGTCACAACGTAACTGGGTGACTATAACAGGTACACTACGGGTATCTCCGAAAGTGTCTGTTGGGTTGGCACGAATCGAGACTGGGATTTGTCACTCCGTGTGACGGAGAGGTATCTCTGGGCCCACTCGGTAGGACATCATCATATGCGCAATGTGACCAAGGAGTTGATCACGGGATGATGTGTTACGGAACGAGTAAAGAGACTTGCTGGTAACGAGATTGAACAAGCTATCGGATACCGACGATCGAATCTCGGGCAAGTACAATACCTTTGGACAAAGGGAATTGTATACGGGATTGACTGAATCCTTGACATCGTGGTTCATCCGATGAGATCATCGTGGAACATGTGGAAGCCAACATGGGTATCCAGATCCCGCTATTGGTTATTGACTAGAGAACGTCTCGGTCATGTCTGCATGTCTCCCGAACCCGTAGGGTCTACACACTTAAGGTTCGGTGACGCTAGGTTATAGAGATTATATGCGGTAACCGAAAGTTGTTCGGAGCTCCCGGATGAGATCCCGGACGTCACGAGAGTTCCGGAATGGTCCGGAGGTAAAGATTATATATAGGAAGTGCTATTTCGGCCATCGGGACAAGTTTCGGGGTCATCGGTATTGTACCGGGACCACCGGAAGGTCCCGGGGGTCCACCGGTGGGCCACCTGCCCCGGGGGCCACATGGGCTGTAGGGGTGTGCCTTGGCCTATATGGGCCAAGGGCACCAGCCCCAAGAGGCCCATGCGCCAAGAGAGAAAAAAGGGGAGAGTCCTAAAGGGGAAGGCACCTCCGAGGTGCCTTGGGGAGGATGGACTCCTCCCCACCCTTGGCCGCACCCTTCCTTGGAGGAAGGGGCAAGGGCTGCGCCTCCCCCTCTCCCTTGGCCCTATATATAGTGGGGAAAAGGAGGAGCAAACCAATCTAAGGCCTGGCGCCTCCCTCTCCCTCCCGTGACACATCTTCCTCCTCCTCCCGCAGCGCTTAGCGAAGCCCTGTTGGAATCCCGCTACTTCCACCACGCCGTCGTGTTGCTGGATCTTCATCAACCTCTCCCTCTCCCCTTGCTGGATCAAGGCATGGGAGACGTCTCCGGGCTGTACGTGTGTTGAACGCGGAGGTGCCGTGCGTTCGGCACTTGATCATCGGTGATTTGAATCACGACGAGTACGACTCCATCAACCCCGTTCACTTGAACGCTTCCGCTTAGCGATCTACAAGGGTATGTAGATGCACTCTCCTTCCCCTCGTTGCTGGTTTCTCCATAGATAGATCTTGGTGATACGTAGGAAAATTTTGAATTTCTGCTACGTTACCCAACATCTATAGGGAGTGGTCAATATATTTCATGCTAGATGGGTTATTCTCAAGATGAGTGCTGATTCACTTGTCATTGCACGAGAAAATGGCCGATGATAGGGATGCCCAGTCCCAAAATAATAATAATAATAATAATAATAATAATAATAATAATAATAATAATAAAAAATTCCTTGGGAAGTTGATAGTTTGGAAGGCACCCGTGAATAGGCTAGCCATGGATCGTGAAAGAATGGTGGAATCGAAATAAACTTTATTTTCTGTTTCGGAACCGCCTACACATGTCTAGCATGGGAGATATTGAAAACCCTCAGTCGTGACGTTGACAGGAAAAGCATGCCTCTCTCAAAACCAATTTTAATCTCTATTTTAAAACTTTGAGCTCTGACCCCTCTACAAATCTCTGCTTCCCTTCGTGAAGGGCCTATATATTTTAATTTTATGCAATTTTTATTTTTACTTTGAGTCTCCATCTTCTCTTATAAAGATCGAACTGGAGAGCACTATTGTCATACTTGTGCATTGGGTGTAGTTAATATTGACTGTGTTTCATGAATGGATCAATGACTAAGTATGATGGGCTAGGGATAACTTTCTTTAGCGTTGACATTTTGAAAGACATGGTTGCTTGTTAGTATGCTTGAGTATTTATGCCTTCATGTCAAACCATTGACCATTGCTTTGAATCACTTGAGTCCAAATATCCATGCCACAAAAGAAAATATTATATGATGAATATGATGGGTAGCATTCCACATCAAAAAATATGTTTTTATCATTTACCTACTCGAGGACGAGTAGGAATTAAGCTTGGGGATGCTTGATACGTCTCCAATGTATATATAATTTTTTATTGTTCCATGCTATTAAAGTATCAATCTTGGATGTTTTATATCCACTTACAAGCAATTACATATCATTTTTTGGGACTAACCTATTAACTTAGTGCCTGGTGCCAGTTGCTGTTTTTTTGCCTGTTTTTGGTTTTTTAGAATATCAGTACCAAACGAAGTCCAAATGCCACAAAACTTTTTGGAGATTTTTTCTAGACAAAAGAGACAATAGAAGCTTCGGGAGTGGGCCAAAAGATGTTGGAGGTGGACACGACCACCAGGGCACGCCCAAGCGGGTGGGAGCGCCCTGGTGCCTCATGGGTCCACCTTCGCTCTGTTTGACCTAATTTAGCCTCTATAAGTTCTCTAAAATTAGGAAACCAACAAGGAACCACCCGAAATACTTTTTCCGCTGACACAAGCTTCTGTTATCAAGAGATCCCATCTGGAGGCCTTTTCCGACACTCCGTCGGAGGGAGGATCCACCATGGAGGGGCTCTACATCAACCTTGCTGCCCTTCCAATGATGTGTGAGTAGTTTACCATAGACATACGTGTCCATACTTAGTAGATAGATGGCTTCTTCTCTGTCTTTGATCTTCAATACAATGTTATCCTCGATGTCCTTGGAGTTCTATTTGATGCAATCACTTTTGCGGTGTGTTTGTTGGGATCCGATGAATTGTGAGTTGATGATCAGATTATCCATGAATATTATTTGAGTCTTCTCTGAACTCTTTTATGCATGATTATTATAGCTTTGTATTTCTCTCCGATCTATTGATTTGGTTTGGCCAACTAGATTTATTTTTCTTGTAATGGGAGAGGTGCTTTGTGATGGGTTCAATCGTGCGGTGCTCAATCCCAGTGAAAGAAAGGGACATGACACGTATTTGTATCATTGCCATTAAGGATAAAAAGATGGGGTTAATCCATGTTTGTCTGCATCATGTCATCTTGCTTAAGGCGTTACTCCGTTCTTTATGAACTTAATACTCTAGATGCATGCTACATAGAGGTCGATGTGTGGAGTAATAGTAGTAGATGCAGAATTGTTTTGGTCTAGTCTCAGACGTGATGCCTATATATATATGATCATTGCCTTGGATATCGTCATGATTATTCGCTTTTCTATCAACTGCCCAACAGTAATTTGTTTACCCACCGTATGCTATTTTCAAGAGAGAAGCCTCTAGTGAAAACTATGGCCCCGGGGTCTACTTTTATCGTATAAATCCTAAAAATAAATTGATGCAATTTTCCTTACTTTATTTTATTTTGTATTTTTGTTTCATCTACTATCACTACAAAATTTAATATTTGCAAATAACCACCAAGGGATTGACAACCCCTTCACTGGTGCGCGTCGGTGCTAAACAAACGGTTTTTAACCCCTTTCCACGACGGCATTTCGAACCGTCGCCAAGTGAGTGTGGGTGATAGGGGGGTCCTTCCCACACGACCAAGAAACCGTCGGGGATAGGGACCCTACAGTAGTCCTACTTGTTTCTTCTTGCATTGCCATCACAGTCGATATTCTGTGGTGCTACGTTTACGATGCACGGCCCATCACAAACGGCTCACTATTATAGAACGTGTATGATGCACGGTCCATCACAAACAGTTCAGTGTTAAGAAGATTAGCTAATCGTCGTATGAGTGTCGGACAGGATTACGAAACGTCGGACCGTCGTAACATCATCGTACACGACAACAATCGCACAAGCTACTCTGTGGTGCAACTACGATGCATACTTCATCAGAAACAGTTCATGGTTGCGAATCATGTATGATAAGGCAACTAACACAAACGTTTAGTTTGCCCGCACCGTTTGTGATATTATCTGACATCGCACACGCTTTGGAAATGGCAACTGTGTGCATGCTTGCACACGTTTCCTCTCTGTGAACCGTCTCGGATTATGGTGTATATCGCAAATGTTTGTGTTTTACCAACTGCTACCTCTTGAGCACTGTGTTGGTTTTCCCTTGAAGAGGAAAGGGTGATGCAGCAAAGTAGCGTAAGTATTTCCCTCAGTTTTTGAGAACCAAGGTATCAATCCAGTAGGAGACTACATGCAAGTTACCTTCTACCTACACAAAGAAATAAGAACCTCGCAACCAACGCGATAAAGGGGTTGTCAATCCCTTCACGGTCACTTACGAGAGTGAGATCTGATAGAGATTATAAGATAAATATTTTTGGTATTTTTATGATATAGATTTGAAAATAAATATTGCAAAATAAAATAGATTGGAAACTTATATGATAAAAGATAGACCTGGGGGCCATAGGTTTCACTAGTGGCTTCTCTCAAGATAGCATAAGTATTACGGTGGGTAAACAAATTACTGTCGAGCAATTGATAGAAAAGTGCATAATTATGAGAATATCTAGGCATGATCATGTATATAGGCATAAAGTCCGCGACAAGTAGACCGAAACGATTCTGCATCTAATACTATTACTCCACACATCGACCGCTATCCAGCATGCATCTAGAGTATTAAGTTCATAAGAACAGAGTAATGCATTAGGCAAGATGACATGATGTAGAGGGATAAACTCAACCAATATGATATAAACCCCATCTTTTTATCCTGGATGGAAACAATACAATACGTGCCTTGCTGCCCCTGCTGTCACTGGGAAAGGACACCGCAAGTTTGAACCCAAAGCTAAGCACTTCTCCCATTGCAAGAAAGATCAATCTAGTAGGCCAAACCAAACTGATAATTCGAAGAGACTTGCAAAGATAACAAATCACATAAAAGATTTTAGAAAAGAATCAAATATTGTTCATAGATAATCTTGATCATAAACCCATAATTCATCGGATCTCGAGAAACACACCGCAAAAAGAATTACATCGAATAGATCTCCAAGAAGATCGAGGAGAACTTTGTATTGAGATCCAAAGAGAGAGAAGAAGCCATCTAGCTAATAACTATGGACCCAAAGGTCTATGGTAAACTACTCACACATCATCGGAGAGGCTATGGTGTTGATGTATAAGCCCTCCATGATCGATCCCCCCTCCGGCGAAGTTCCGGAAAAGGCCCCAAGATGGGATCTCTTGGGTACATAAGGTTGCGGTGTTGGAAATAGGGTTTCGTGGTGCTCCTGGATGTTTTCAGGGTATATGGATATATATAGGAGGAAGAAGTAGGACGGTGGAGCTGCGAGGGGCCCACGAGGGTGGGGGGCGTGCCTAGAGGGGCAGGCGTGCCTCCCTGCCTCGTGGGCTCCTCGCTCCTTTCTTGACATCTACTCCAAGTTCCCTGGATCACGTTTGTTCCAAAAATTAACTCTCCCGAAGGTTTCATTCTGTTTGGATTCCGTTTGATATTCCTTTTCTGCGAAACACTGAAATAGGCAAAAAAACAGCAATTTGCAGTGGGCCTTGGGTTAGTAGGTTAGTCCCAAAAATAATATAAAAGTGTATAATAAAGCCCATTAAACATCCAAAACAGATAATATAATAGCATGGAACAATCAAAAATTATAGATACGTTGGAGACGTATCACCAACCGTGTGTGCCGTAACAACCCGGATAGCATAATTTCACCATAATTTAATTGCTGCTATTTCAAATTGTACCGGATTTGAATTTGAATTTGAATGTATGCTACAGCTTTATTCATATCCATCAGGTTCAAACAACCAATGCATTATTCAATTCATAGGTACATATGTTCAAGAATTACATAAGAACCAAATAAAGAATGATGAACCACAGTTGTATACTTGTACTATTAAAGACGATAAAGAAAGAGGCGAAATATATTCTGGTTGCTGAACAAGGTGAAGCGGAATGCGCATAAGGCACGCATGACTCTAGTCCAACCCCTTGTGATGGCCAACCACCCATCCTTCACGGTCTTCATGAAAACATCTAGATAATCATCGTGTTCTTGTAGAAATACTTTAACCTTTGCATGCCCACCAATCATGTAGTTTGAGGGGTAATCTTGAGTAAACTGCTTTGGCAACCACTGCAAAGGAAAAAGATTCAGACATTGTCATCTAACACAACTCATTATGGGCAGTAAAAAGAAGGCTGCAGAGTTCTTACTTACCATCATGTAGTTCGCTGTTGTCTTGGATAAAGTGTAAACAAATAGTTTAATTTCCATCTTTGGACCCATTTTACTAACAATCTTTATCAGCTTCCTCACTTGATGCTGGTTCATCGATATCTCATTGCCCCATACGCAGAAAGGGTCGAAGAGCGGATCTTTACCAATGACATATGTACCTAAAAGCACCAAGTTAATATTAGAAGCTAAACAACAATTGCACAATGATGTAGTACAACGCTCTTTTATAATATGTCTATATACCTCCGTATGTGGCAGTCCATTTGAAATCTCTAAAAAGACAAATATTTAGGAATGGAGGGAGTATCTTATAACATCCAATATACTCACATATTAGATGAATTAACATCTTATATTATGGGCCGGAAGGAGTTTAGTGCATTCTTACAAATTATCGGCTGATTAACTATTGCTGTATCCAGGGGTTACAGTTAGTTTGAGCTAGTTAGGGCTCAAATAGGCCTAAAGTATATCTAAACATGAGGGCTAGTTTGAGCTAGTTGCATCTATAACCCACCCAAAAAACTATCCAACCCAAGAGGTGCTAATTGGAGCTAGTTCTCCTAGTGCATTTATTGTCAATCTAACCATTCCATCCAAACAACTCTTTGGATGGAGTTAGTTCAGGGTTAGTAATGAGTTAGAAACTAACTCTAACCTCTAGCTAAGTTGAGTATCCAAACAGGGTTGTGTTGTTGTTGCTACTGCTGCTCTTCTACATATATCTGGACATCATTAGAACATTAATGTAACACTCTTCATTGTTGCTATGTAGCCTAGGATTGCATATTTAGACATTAAGTACAATGCATGTTGGTATGTAGCCTCAGATATATTACATATGGCCCTAGTTAACCTAACGATAAATGGGTTGCAGATATATTCAGTTAAAAGTTCGATTCATCGATTAGTCCCTGATACGTCTCCATCGTATCTATTTTTCCAAGCACTTTTGCCCTTACATGATTTGAATGGAACTAACCCGTACTGACGCTGTTTTCAGCAGAATTACCATGGTGTTATTTATGTGCAGAAACAAAAGTTCTCGGAATGACCTGAAACTTCACGGAACACCTTTTTGGAAAATATAAAAAATCCTTGCAAAATATGAAGGCCAGGGGGCCCACCACCTGTCCACGAGGGTGGGGGCGCGCCTGTCCCCCTAGGGCGCGCCCCCTACCTCGTGGGCCCCCTGGAGCTCCTCCGACTCCAACTCCAACTCTATATATTTGGTTTCGGGGAGAAAAAAATCAGAGAGAAGAATTCATCGTGTTTTACGATAGGAGCCACCGCCAAGCCCTAAAACCTCTCAGGAAGGCTGATCTGGAGTCCGTTCAGGGCTCCGGAGAGGGGAATCCATCGCCATCGTCATCATCAACCAGCCTCCATCACCAATTTCATGATGCTCACCGCCGTGCATGAGTAATTCCATCGTAGGCTTGCTGGACGGTGATGGGTTGGATGGGATCTATCATGTAATTGAGTTAGTTTTGTTAGGGTTTGATCCCTAGTATCCACTATGTTCTGAGTTGATGTTGCTATGACTTTGCTATGCTTAATGCTTGTCACTAGGGCCTGGGTGCCATGATTTTAGATCTGAACCTATTATGTTTTCATCAATATATGAGAGTTCTTGATCCTATCTTGCAAGTCTATAGTCACCTATTATGTGTTATGATCCGTTAACCCCGAAGTGACAATAATCGGGATACTTACCGGTTGTAACATCCCAAAATTCTAAATTTTGGAATGTTATAATAAATAGATAGACTTGATGGATTGTTTGATTTATTGACTGAAAGTGAGTGACATTCGAAACTTTTGAAAGTTAAATGAGAGGGAATAAAAGGACTTTCCCAAACTTTCATTTTTGCATTTTATGTTCTCCGTGGATTCAAATACTTTTCATCACAAAATCCTGGAGAGAAGATGACATGACTTCTTCCATTTATGTAAATGAAAAGGGTTTCTGAAAATATTTGAATTTCATTTGGAAATATTTTCCAACTCAGAAACTTTATGCAACTCAATGATTTTCGTGAGAGAAGATAAAATGACTTCTTCAAATTATATGAAATACGAGTTGGGAGTTTCCAAGAATTAAATTCAAAGTTCTTTTGAATTTATTTTCAATTTGGAGTTATTTGAGTTTTATTCAAATTATTTTTCTCCAAAAATAAAATATATGGAAATTAGGGTAACATGATTCCCTACAACAGAAAATTGAAGAGAAATCAATTTGAATTAATTTTGATATTTTAAAAATGATTTTTGTTGGATTTTAGTAGACCAGTAGCACTCTTCGATTTATCTGAAATTGTGTGGATTTTATTTGAAGTTATAAAAATGTTCATGTCGTAGAAAATCTTTTTCTGAAAATTTTGATATATTATATGCCTATATAATATTTTTAATTATTTTGCTTTTATTATTTTATTTGTCTGGAAAATAATGTTTAAAAAAAAGAACCTCCTTCCCCGACTGGGCCGGCCCAGCCAACCGGGCCAGGCTGCAGCCCAGCCACGCCGCACCGCCCCCAAGCTCGGGACAGAGTCCCGAGCATCGCCGCCGCCAGCCGGAGTCCGGCCAGACTCCGCGTCGACCTCGCCCCTTCCCCACGCCACCGCCCTCCCCTGCCCTCTTTAAAAGGCCACCCCGGGACCCCTGGGTCCCGTTTTCGCCGCCGCCGCCGCCCATCGCCAGATCCGCTGCCGCTGCCGCCGTTCAACCGCCGCCGCCGCTGTTCTGCGCCACCGCTTCGCCGCGCCTCCACCCCGTGCGCCACCGCCACCACCTCGCCGCCCTCGCTCCCCGTGCTGCCATCGCCCCGCGCTGCCCTCGCCCTCGTCGCGAAGCCGCACCACGCTGGAGCTCACCGTCGCCGCTGCCCCATCTCGCCGGAGTTGACCGCCGACGCCGGTCTGATCCGCCCAATCCACGAACCGCTATAAACCGGTAATAAAACCGCCCGGTTCGCCGGTTTTTTTTAGGGTTCGGTTTTCGTTTAAAAAAACGGTTTAGTTTTTTTAGATCTATTTAGAGAACGTTCTCTGTTTAAGAACTAGTTAGCGAACGTTCACTTTTTAGCCTTTTCTTTTTCTGTTATTTTTGGCCAGGGACCTAGATGTGAATACTTTATTTACAGAATAGTCCCTGTTCTTCAAACAAGCATAACTTTTTACTCGTTAGTCCAAATCCAACGAAACCAACGCTCACGTCTTCGTTATGATCTCCTCTATCCAGTAATCCAACTCAAACATGTTTTTGAAAAGTTTAAAATTTTGAATTAGAGCAGATTTGAATTCAAACTTCGTTTGATCATAACTTGAGTTTCGTAGCTCCGTTTGAGTTGATTCTTTTTGCAAATCGAAGCTCTTGACCTAAACATTCTAATAAGGCCAAATTCACATAATTTTGGTACTGTTAGAAATTGTTTTATGTTGCAAGAGTTATTTGTTTGGTTTTGTTGTTTTCCGAATCGACTTCTTCGATCTTTCTGATCTTTTGAGTGATTGCTTATGTGTGGTTACTATTGCTTGATTACGATAGATTAACCGGAGTGTGACGAGTAGAGCTATCAAGAGTTTTGAGTGCGAATCATCTTCATCAACATTGCAGGCAAGTTCACACTTTGATCATACCTTTTTCTACAACCCAGTTTTATTGCATTAGATCAATCCTCACACATTGCATGATTAGGATCTAATTAAATTGTGGGATGGGAAGTAGATGAGGTAGTACCTATTACCTGTTTATTATCAAACCTTTGGGAGTTATTTCTACGTTTGCTTATTATGTCATGCTAGTGGATTGGGTGAGTGATATCCATGACAGATGTGAGATTGTTAATTAATGGTTTACTTAAGGTGGCAACTTAAACACACATCTGGGTGGATTGATGCACCTGGTTATTCTAGGATTGCCTATCTAGGCACCTGGGTAATCCAGGACTTGCCTGTTTTCTTTTGGACCGCCACCCAGGCTCAAAGGGATCATGAGATTTTTCAAACTAGAAACTTCCGTGTGCAGCCACAAGCCATTATGGGCTCTGGCATAGTTGATTAAGTCGTGCGAACTCTTACAGGGTAGACTAGCAAATGTAGGGGAAAGTAGGTGTACCGATCTATCCAACGTAAGGTGCTAGCGCTTCTGAAAGACTGTGTCTCGGTCATCCATTTCTCAAACACCATGTGGGGAAAAGTGCGCAAACCTCTGCAGAGTGTATAAACTAATCATGATTAGCCGTGTCCCCGGTTATGGACATCTTGAGTATCTAGTTCTTGGATTATCCTGTTGATCTCATCACGTTACTTTAAATGAATATTGTTGGGTTTAATGATGATGCTTAATTGGGATGGAGAATGCTGTCAACCATTCTCAATGTTCAACAACCACCATGATAGTTAATTAAAATGTATTCCTTTGCAGTAGGGAAAAATTGGCTTTTCGCAAAAACCTTATAACCATAGAGCTTTTCCACCAGCCAAATATGCATGTAGTGATAGCCTTTATTCATCATTTTCTACGGTGTGAATTTGCCAGTACATTCAATGTACTGACCCTCTGTGGCTGCAATGTCTCATGTTGCAGGATTATCTTACGACGAGTAAGTGATACGTTAGGGTTACGATTTCTACACTCAACTTTGCCGTTGGTGTTGATGGGAAACCACAACCTTGTTCCTTCCGCTATTTTGGATTTGAGGTAATAGTATTTACGTTACTTTTACATGTGATTTACCTCTGTTATAAATCCTCGAGTACTGTGTGTGTCAGCATACTGATCCAGGGATGATACTTAAGCATAGAGACTTGACCCATTCGGGTCGAGTCGCTACACCGGTGATGACCGTAGTTTGAGGAGTTCATGTATTCACTATGTGTTAATGCTTTGTTCTGGTACTCTATTAAAAGGAGGCCTTAATATCCCTTAGTTTCCGATAGGACCCCGCTGCCACGGGAGGGTAGGACAAAACATGTCATGCAAGTTCTTTTCCATAAGCACGTAGGACTATATTCGGAATACATGCCTACATTACATCAATGAACTGGAGCTAGTTCTGTGTCACCCTAGGTTATGACTGTTACATGATGAACCGCATCCGACATAATTCTCCATCACTGATCCATTGCCTACGAGCTTTCCACATATTGTTCTTCGCTTATTTACTTTTCCGTTGCTATTTCTATCATCACTACAAAATTCCAAAAACATTACTTTTTCTACCGTTACCACTATTATCATATTACTTTGCTACTAAATACTTTGCTGCAGATATTAAGTTTCTAGGTGTGGTTGAATTGACAACTCGGCTGCTAATACTTGAGAATATTTTTTGGCTCCCCTTGTGTCGAATCAATAAATTTGTGTTGAATACTCTACCCTCGAAAACTGTTGCGATCCCCTATACTTGTGGGTTATCAGTCCCTTATCAGCCGCCGGCCTATATGGTACCAGCTACCGATATCCTGAACAGTGAGCAGATATAAGCCATGGGATGAAACTAACCTCGATGGAAAACAACAGTCATTCCCAAAATTGTCCTGTGTAGGTACATCGAGAAGCATGTTAAGCATAACAATTCATACTTGCACATATAGAACATCACATTGTGAATAACTGGAATAAACAAGGCATACTACAAACAACCAAAGATAGCATTTGAAACTGGACATATGCTAACGACAAACAACCGAACAATCAAAAAACTTTAAAAGAGGCATATGCTAGCTATAATAGGCTTACCAGCAAGCAAATATATGCATTCCTATCGGTATGTTTAAAACTGGATTGATGAAATGTACTGCACAGTAAGTAATTGCACATATAGAGCATCACATTGTGAACAACTGAAATAAACAAGGCATACTGCAAACAACCAGATATAGCAATTAAAACTGGACATATTCTCACTACACTACAAAAGGGACTCGACAAAACAAATCATGGGTTTCCCCCTATGAAGAGGCACGTCAAAACAAATCATGAGTTTCCTCACTTGTCACAGATGGCCTCGTTCCCATGGGAAGAGCATGGACCCTGGATGCGCTCCATGTTGTCGCAGATGGGCTCCTTCCCCTTGGAAGAGCACGATTGTAGGGTGCCCTCCCTAATGTCGCAGGCGGGCGCTTTCCCCTTGGAAGAGCAAATGGGCTCTTTCCCCTTGGAAGAGCCAGAGAGGGTGCCCTCCTCGTGGTCACCGTCAATGAGGTCTGACTTGGAAGCTGTGGATCCAAAGACAGCGTCACAGAATGTGTCGCTCAAAATTGACAAAAGGGTCTCGATGGCGATGTAGAATGGCAAATTGTTGATGGCGAGCCAGAGGAGATCAGCGGCGGGGCCATGGATGAGATCGACGGCGGTTGAACCAGAGGGGTTGGGGGAGGGCCATGATACGTCCATTTTGCATCATGCTTTTATATCAATATTTATTACATTATGGTCTGTTATTTCACATTATGTCACAATACTTATGGCTATTCTCTCTTATTTTACAAGGTTTACATAAGGAGGGAGAATGCCGGCAGCTGGAATTCTAGGCTGGAAAAGGAGCAAATATTAGAGACCTATTCTGCACAACTCCAAAAGTCCTGAAACTCCACGGAATACCTTATAATAAATAATGAAAAATCCTTGCCAAAGATTAAGACCAGGGGGCCCACACCCTGTCCACGAGAGTGGGGGGGGAGGGGCGCCCCCTACCTCGTGAGCCCCCTGGTGGCTCTCCGATGACCATCTTCTGCTATATGAAGTCTTTCGTCGAGAAAAAAACCAGAAGCAACCTTTCGGGACAAAACTCCGCCGCCACGAGGCGGAACCTTGGCGGAACCAATCTAGGGCTCCGGCAGAGCTGTTCTGCCGGGAAAACTTCCCTCCCAGAGGGGGGAAATCATCGCCATCGTCATCACCAACGCTCCTCTCATCGGGAGAGGGCAATCTCCATCAACATCTTCATCAGCACCATCTCATCTCAAAACCCTAGTTCATCTCTTGTATCCAATTCTTGTCTCCAAGTTCGGGATTGGTGCTAGTAGGTTGCTAGTAGTGTTAATTACTCCTTGTAGTTGATGCTAGTTGGTTTAATTGGTGGAAGATCATATGTTCAGATCCTTTATGCATATTATTACCCCTCTGATTATGAACATGAATATGCTTTGTGAGTAGTTACATTTGTTCCTGAGGACAAGGGAGAAGTCTTGCTATTAGTAGTCATGTGAATTTGGTATTCGTTCAATATTTTGATGAGATGTATGTTGTCTAGCCTCTAGTGGTGTTATGTGAATGTCGACTACATAACACTTCACCATTATTTGGGCCTAGAGGAAGGCATTGGGAAGTAATAAGTAGATGATGGGTTGCTAGAGTGAAAGAAGCTTAAACTCTAGTTTATGTGTTGCTTCGTAAGGAGCTGATTCGGATCCATATGTTTCATGTTATGGTTAGGTTTACCTTAATACTTTTGTTGTAGTTGCGGATGCTTGCAATAGAGGTTAATCATAAGTGGGATGCTTGTTCAAGTAAGAACAGCACCCAAGCACCGGTCCACCCACATGTCAAATTATCAAAGTACCGAACGCAAATCATATGAACGTGATGAAAACTAGCTTGACGATATTCCCATGTGTCCTCAAGAGTGCTTTTCCTTATATAAGAGTTTGTCCAGGCTTGTAGTTTGCTACAAAAAGGATTGGACCACCTTGCTGCACTTTATTTACTTTTGTTACTTGTTGCTCGTTACAAATTATCTTATCACAAAACTATCTGTTACCACTTATTTCAGTACTTGCAGAGAATACCTTGCTGAAAACCGCTTATCATTACTTCTGCTCCTCGTTGGGTTCGACACTCTTACTTATCGAAAGGACTACGATAGATCCGCTATTCTTGTGGGTCATCAAGACTCTTTTCTGGTGCCGTTGCCGGGGAGTGAAGCGCCTTTGGTAGGTGGAATTTGGTAAGGAAAAATTTATATAGTGTGCTGAAATTTACTGTCACTTGTTACTATGGAAAGTAATCCTCTGAGGAGCTTGTTCGGGGTATCTTCACCCTGACCAGTAGAGCAAAGAGTTTCACCTCAACCTACTGAACCTATTGAAAATGAAATTCCCTATGAGTATCCTTCGGGTATGATAGAAAAACTGCTAGCTAATCCTTTTACAGGAGATGGAACAAAGCATCCTGATGAACACCTAATATATGTGGATGAAGTTTGCGAATTATTTAAGCTTCCAAGTATACCCGATGATGTTTCTAAGAAGAAGGTCTTCCCTTTATCTTTGAAGAGAGACGCATTGACATGGTATAGGCTATGTGATGATATGAGATCATGGAACTATAGAGGATTGAAATTGGAATTTCATCAAAAGTATTACCCTATGCATCTTGTTCTTCGTGACCGCAATTATATATATAATTTTTGGCCTCGCGAAGGAGAAAGCATAGCTCAAGCTTGGGGAGGCTTAAATCAATGTTATATTCATGCCCCAATCATGAGCTCCCAAGATAAACAATTCTTCAAAAAAATTATGCTCGGCTTTCTGAAAATAATCGCACCATGCTCGATACTTCTTGTGTTGGCTCTTTTATGATGAAGACTATTGGATTTACATGGGATTTATTGGATAGTATTAAATGCAACTCTGAAGATTGGGATCTCGACAAAGGTAAGGAGTCAGGTATGACACCTAAGTTTGATTGTGTTAAATCTTTTATGGATACCGATATTTTCTGTAAGTTTAGCACTAAATATGGACTTGATTCTGAGATAGTAGCTTCTTTCTGTGAATCTTTTGCTACTTATGTTGATCTCCCTAAGGAGAAGTGGTTTAAATATCATCCTCCCATAGAAGTAAAAGTAGTTGCACCAATTAAAGTTGAAGAAAAGACTGTCACTTATAATGATCCTATTGTTCCTACTTGTTATGTTGAGAAACCACCTTTCCCTGTTAGGATAAAGGATCATGCTAAAGCTTCAACTGTGGTTCATAAAACCAATATTAAAACATATACACCTCCTGAGCAAGTTAAAGTAGAACCTAATATCGCTATTGTTAAAGATCTATTATCTGATAATATTGATGGGCATGTTATTCAGTTCTACGGTGAAACTGCTAGAATTGCTAAACCTTGTGCTAAAGATAAAAATAGACCTGTGGTAGGCGTGCCTGTTATTTCTATTAAAATAGGAGAACATTGTTATCATGGCTTATGTGATATGGGTGCTAGTGCTAGTGCAATACCTATTGAATTATACAAATAAATTATGCATGACATTGCACCTGTTGAGTTAGAAGAAATTGATGTTACTATTAAACTTGCTAATAGAGATACTATTTCACCAATGGGAATTGTTAGAGATGTTGAAGTCTTGTGTGGGAAAACTAAATATCCTGCTGATTTTCTTGTTCTTGGTTCCCCACAAGATAGCTTTTGTCCCATTATATTTGGTAGACCCTTCTTGAATACTGTTAATGCTACCATAGATTGCACAAGGGATGTTGTTACTGTCGGCTTAGATGATATGACTCATGAGTTTAATTTCTCTAAATTTAGTAAACAACACCGTGAAGAAGAATTGCCTAGTAAGGATGAAATTATTGGTCTTGCTTCTATTGTCGTACCTCCTAGTGATCCTTTAGAACAATATTTGCTAGACCATGAGAATGATATGTTTATGAATGAAAGAAGGGAAATAGATGAAGTATTCTTTAAACAGGAACCTATTCTGAAACACAATTTGCCTGTTGAAATCCTAGGGGATCCGCCTCCACCTAAGGGTGATCCCGTGTTTGAGCTTAAACCATTGCCTGATAATCTTAAATATGCTTATCTTGATGAAAATAAGATATATCCTGTTATTATTAGTGCTAACCTTTCAGAGCATGAAGAAGAAAGATTATTGAAAATTTGAAGAAGCATCGTGCTGCTATTGGATATACTCTTGATGATCTTAAGGGCATTAGTCCCACTCTATGTCAACATAAAATAAATTTGGAAGCAGATGCCAAACCAGTTCGTGATCCTCAACGACGTCTGAATCCTAAAATGAAAGAAGTGGTAAGAAAAGAAATACTAAAGCTTCTGGAGGCAGGTATAATTTATCCCGTTGCTGCTAGTCAGTGGGTAAGTCCTGTTCATTGTGTCCCTAAGAAGGGAGGTATTACTGTTGTTCCTAATGATAAAGATGAATTGATTCCAAAAAGAATTATTACAGGTTATAGGATGGTAATTGATTTCCGCAAATTAAATAAGGTTACTAAGAAAGATCATTACCCCTTACCTTTTATCGATCAAATGCTAGAAAGATTATGCAAGCATACACATTACTGCTTTCTAGATGGTTATTCTGGTTTCTCTCAAATACCTGTGTCAGCTAAAGATCAATCAAAGACTACTTTTACATGCCCTTTTGGTACTTTTTCTTATAGATGTGTGCCTTTTGGTTTATGTAATGCACCTGCTACCTTTCAAAGATGCATGATGGCTATATTCTCTGACTTTTGTGAAAAGATTTGTGAGGTTTTCATGGACAACTTTTCTGTCTATGGAGCTTCTTTTGATGATTGCTTGAGCAATCTTGATCGAGTTTTGCAGAGATGTGAAGAAACCAATCTTGTCTTGAATTGGGAAAAGTGCCACTTTATGGTTAATGAGGGTATTGTCTTGGGGCATAAAGTTTCTGAAAGAGGTATTGAAGTTGATAAAGCCAAGGTTGTTGCTATTGAAAAGATGCCATGTCCTAAGGACATCAGAGGTATAAGAAGTTTCCTTGGTCATGCCGGATTTTATAGGAGGTTCATTAAGGACTTCTCAAAAATTTCTCAGCCTCTTACTAATTTCTTACAAAAAGATATACCATTTGTCTTTGATGAGGATTGTGTAGCAGCATTTGAAATACTTAAGAAAGCATTAGTCTCTGCACCTATTGTTCAGCCACTTGATTGGAATTTACCCTTTGAAATTATGTGTGATGCTAGAGATTATGCTGTAGGTGCTGTTCCAGGGCAAAGAGTTGATAAGAAATTAAATGTTATCCATTATGCTAGTAAGACTCTAGACAATGCTGAAAGAAATTATGCTACTACTGAAAAAGAACTTTTAGCAGTTGTATTTTCTTGTGATAAGTTCAGACCTTATATTGTTCATTCTAAAGTAACTATCCACATTGATCATGCTGCTATTAAATATCTTATGGAGAAGAAAGATGCTAAACCTAGACTTATTAGATGGGTTCTCTTGCTACAAGAATTTGATTTGCATATTGTTGATAGAAGAGGAGCTGAGAACCCCGTTGCAGACAACTTATCTAGGTTAGAGAATGTTCTTGATGACCCACTACCTATTGATGATTAAAGGAAATATGCCCTAGAGGCAATAATAAAGTTATTATTTATTTCCTTATATCATGATAAATGTTTATTATTCATGCTAGAATTGTATTAACCGGAAACATAATACTTGTGTGAATACATAGACAAACTAAACGTCACTAGTATGCCTCTACTTGACTAGCTCGTTGATCGAAGATGGTTATGTTTCCTAACCATAGACATGTGTTGTCATTTGATTAATGGGATCACATCATTAGGAGAATGATGTGATTGACATGACCCATTCCATTAGCTTAGCACCCGATCGTTTAGTACGTTGCTATTGCTTTCTTCATGACTTATACATGTTCCTGTGACTATGAGAGTAAGCAACTCTCGTTTGCCGGAGGAACACTTTGTGTGCTACCAAACGTCACAACGTAACTGGGTGATTGTAAAGGTGCTCTACATGTGTCTCCAAAGGTACATGTTGGGTTGGCGTATTTTGAGATTAGGATTTGTCACTCTGATTGTCGAAGAGGTATCTCTGGGCCCTCTCGGTAATGCACATCACTTAAGCCTTGCAAGCAATGCAACTAATGAGTTAGTTGCAAGATGATGTATTACGGAACGAGTAAAGAGACTTGCCGGTAACGAGATTGAACTAGGTATTGAGATACCGACGATCGAATCTCGGGCAAGTAACATACCGATGACAAAGGGAACAACGTATGTTGTTATGCGGTCTGACCGATAAAGATCTTCGTAGAATATGTAGGAGCCAATATGAGCATCCAGGTTCCGCTATTGGTTATTGACCAGAGACGTGTCTCGGTCATGTCTACATTGTTCTCGAACCCGTAGGGTCCGCACGCTTAATGTTACGATGACAGTTTCATTATGAGTTTATATATTTTGATGTACCGAACGTTGTTCGGAGTCCCGGATGTGATCATGGACATGACGAGGAGTCTCGAAATGGTCGAGACATAAAGATCGATATATTGGATGGCTATATTCGGACAACGGAAGTGTTTCGGGTGATTTCGGAGAAAACCCGAGTGCCGGAAGGGTAACCGGAACCCCCCGGGGAAGTATTGGGCCTTAGTGGGCCTGAGGGGAGAGAGAGGGCAGCAGCTCAGGAGGTGGCGCGCCCCCTCCCATGAGGAGTCCGATTGGACTAGGGGAGGGGGGCGCGGCCCCTCTTTCCCTCTCCCTCTCCCTCTCTTTCCTTCCCCCTTCTCTCTTCCTAGTTGGACTAGGAAAGGGGAGTCCTACTCCTACTAGGAGGAGGACTCCCCCCTCCTTGGCGCGCCCCAAGGGCCGGCCAGCCTCCCCCCTTGCTCCTTTATATACGGGGGCAGGGGGCACCTCTAGACACAGAAGTTGATCTTCGTGATCGTTCTCTTAGCCGTGTGCGGTGCCCCCCTCCACCATAATCCTCAATAATATTGTAGCGGTGCTTAGGCGAAGCCCTGCGACGGTAGAACATCAAGATCGTCACCACGGCGTCGTGCTGACGGAACTCTTCCCCGACACTTTGCTGGATCGGAGTCCGGGGATCGTCATCGAGCTGAATGTGTGCTAGAACTCGGAGGTGTCGTAGTTTCGGTGCTTGATCGTTCGGGCCATGATGACGTACGACTACATCAACCGCGTTGTCATAACGCTTCCTCTTTCGGTCTACGAGGGTACGTGGACAACACTCTCCCCTCTCGTTGCTATGCATCACCATGATCTTGCGTGTGCGTAGGAATTTTTTTGAAATTACTACGTTCCCCAACAGTGGCATCCGAGCCTAGGTTTTATGTGTTGATGTTATATTCACGAGTAGAACACAAGTGAGTTGTGGGCGTTATAAGTCATACTGCTTAGCAGCATGTCATACTTTGGTTCGGCGGTATTGTTGGATGAAGTGGCCGAGACAGACATTACGCGTACGCTTACGCGAGACTGGTTCTACCGACGTGCTTTGCACACAGGTGGCTGGCGGGTGTCAGTTTCTCCAAATTTAGTTGAACTGAGTGTGGCTACGCCCGGTCCTTGCGAAGGTTAAAACAGCACCAACTTGACAAACTATCGTTGTGGTTTTGATGCGTAGGTAAGATTGGTTCTTGCTTAAGCCCGTAGCAGCCACGTAAAACTTGCAACAAACAAAATAGAGGACGTCTAACTTGTTTTTGCAGGGCATGTTGTGATGTGATATGGTCAAGACATGATGCTAAATTTTATTGTATGAGATGGTCATGTTTTGTAACCAAGTTATCGGCAACTGGCAGGAGCCATATGGTTGTCACTTTATTGTATGCAATGCAATCGCCCTGTAATGCTTTACTTTATCACTAAGCAGTAGCGATAGTCGTAGAAGCATAAGTTTGGCCAGACGCCAACGATGCTACGATGGAGATCAAGGTGTCGCGCCGGTGATGATGGTGAGCATGACGATGCTTTGGAGATGGAGATCACAAGCACAAGATGATGATGGCCATATCATATCACTTATATTGATTGCATGTGATGTTTATCTTTTATGCATCTTATCTTGCTTTGAATGATGGTAGCATTATAAGATAAAAGTGTTCTCCCTGAGTATGCACCGTTGCCAAAGTTCGTCGTGCCCAGACACCATGTGATGATCGGGTGTGATAAGCTCTACGTCCATCTACAACAGGTGCAAGCCAGTTTTGCACATGAAGAATACTCAGGTTAAACTTGACGAGCCTAGCATATGCAGATATGGCCTCGGAACACTGAGACCGAAAGGTCGAGCGTGAATCATATAGTAGATATGATCAACATAATGATGTTCACCATTGAAAACTACTCCATTTCACGTGATGATCGGTTATGGTTTAGTTGATTTGGATCACGTGATCACTTAGAAGATTAGAGGGACGTCTTTCTAAGTGGGAGTTCTTAAGTAATATGATTAATTGAACCTAAATTTATCATGAACTTAGTACCTGATAGTATCTTGCTTGTTTATGTTTGATTGTAGATAGATGGCCCGTGCTTGTAACATCCCAAATTTGCAATTTGGAATGTTATACACTAGATCATCATGCATATCATATTTCTTGCATTTTTGTTGATCCTAGAAATTTCACGCAACTCAAGGACCCTCGGAGAGAGTTGGAGATTTCGTTATTTTCATATTTGGGTTTTTCTCGAATTTGAAAAGAGGATCATTTGATTTATTTATTTCATCTTCAATAATTTTTCCGATATCAAAAAAATAAGAGAGGGAATAATATGACTTTCCCAAAATTTAGGAAAAATGAAGATTTAATGAATAGATCAAGTTTTTGTTTGCCGGAGTTCTTTTTGCATTTTATTTGGATAGGGAAAAATGCGCGTTTTCAAAAATTGCATTTTAGGTCCCGAGTAAAGTTCATTTTGTTCGGCTCATTTTTAGGAGTCGGGGAAAATTTACTTTAGTGATTTTGGAGCCCGTTTAGATTTTCTTTTCTGAGTTTTTCTGTGCGGGAAATCTGTTAAAAAAAATCGCAGCGCCTTGGGCCAAGGCCCAGCCAGCAGGCCAGCCGGCCAGGCCCCAGCCGCCCCCAGCCGCGCGCAGCGCAGCGCCAGGCGCAGGCAGGCCCTAGGCGAGGCCGCCGCTTCGCTCGCTAGCCGAGTCCCAGCGGGACTCTGGCCACCGTAGCCCCCTTTTGTTTTTTTCTCCTTGTTTTGTTTTCCTATTCCTATTCCTAGTCTAATTCCTTGCCCCCTACCCCAAGTAACCTCTCCCCTCCCCAATATAAATACCCAAGCACCCCCCTCTAAACATCAAATCAAAACCCCTCTCTCCACCATCCAAGCCGCGCCTCACCCCGCGCCTCTCACCCGCGCCGCGCCCTGCGTCACCCGCCGCCGCCGCGCCTTGCCTACACCGCCGCCGCCCCTCACCCACGCCACCGCCGCCGCCGCCCAACGCCGCCGCCGCCGGAGCCCCTCACCGGAGACCTCGCCAGAGGTACCGCGCCGCGTCTCTTTTCTTTTCCTCGGATCGGTTTTCTTATAAATCGTTCCGATTATTTTCTTCTCCACCGATTCGTTTTTCTTTCCGGTTCTTCGCTAAACCGTTCCGGTTTTCTAGATCGGTTTTCCGTTTCTTTCCGGTCTTTTTCTTCGAAAACCCTAGATTGGTTTTCGTTCTTCTTTTGGACCGTTCGTCTCAACGAACATGATCACCGATTATTTCCCGGTTAATGACGCCCATTCGTTTAACCGTTCTTCTCTTTCTTTTCGTCGGATTTATTCCGCGTCTTTTCCGCGATCGTGATCTCAGATCCGATCTTCGTTCTAGTTTATCTTCTCGCCCGTTTATCGGAATCAGGTGATTCAAGCGCCTAGAGTTTCGTCTCGAAACCGCCGTTCCGTCTAATCAACTTGAACAAGCTTTTTCCACAGTAAAATTTGACCTAGTTTCAACTTGCTAGAACCGATTTGTTTTCTTCCGTCGTTTTCTGTCGTTTGTTCGGTTCGTTCTTTCTTTGCAACCAGAGTTCTTAAATTGAACTTTCTGTTTCGTTCTCTTGTTCGAGTTTTACCTGTGCATTAGATGAGTACTTATTGTGTGCTTGTTGTTTGTCTGCGATAGATTATCCGGATTGCGCCGCCTGTTACTTCGAAACCCTAGGACTCGCGAATCATCAGCAAGGCAAGTAACACTTTGATCATACCTTTTCTACAACCCATGTTTTATTGCATTAGACCAATCCTCACACATTGCATGATTAGGATCTAATTAAACTGCGGGATGGGAAGTAGATGAGGTAGTACCTATTACCTGTTTATTATGAAACCTTTGGGAGTTACTTCTACGTTTGCTTATTATGCCATGCTATGCTAGTAGACGTGGATTGGGTGAGTGATATCCATGACAGATGTGAGTTGATAATTTTAATGGTTTATCTAAGGTGGCAACTTAAACACACATCTGGGTGGATTGAGGCACCTGATGTCTATCAGGACTTGCCTGTTTTATTTTGGACCGCCACCCAGGCTCAAAGGGATCATAAGATCTTTCATGCTAGAAACTTCCGTGTGCAGCCACAAGCCATTATGGGCTCTGGCATAGTTGACTAAGCAGTGCGAACTCTTACGGGGTGGACTAGCAGATGTAGGGGATGTAGGTGTACCTGTCTACCCCACATGTAAGGTGCTAGCACTTCTGAAAGACTGTGTCTCGGTCATCCGTCTTCTCAAACACCATGTAGTGCGAGAAATCCAACGGAGGCGATCGAGTCTTGCGGGGAAAAGTGCGCAAACCTCTGCAGAGTGTACAAACTAATCATGATTAGCTGTGTCCCCGGTTATGGACAACTTGAGTATCTAGTACTTGAATATCATGTGAATCTCAACATGTTACTTCTAATTAATGTTGTTGGGTTTTAATTATTTTTAATTGGGATTGAGAATGCTGTCAACCATTCTCGATGTTTCACAACCACCATGATAGTTAAATAAATTTATTCCTTTGCAGTAGGGAAAAACTGGCTTTACGCAAAACTGTAACCATAGAGCTTTCCACCAGCCATATATGCATATAGTATAGCTGTTTCATTCCATTACTCTCTATGTGTTACTTTGCCAGCATATTCCATGTGCTGACCCGTTTTCGGGCTGCAACTTCTCATGTTGCAGACTTTTCAGACGACGAGTAAGGAGTTTTTAGGTCGTGGTTCTATACTCAGTGATGCCGTTGGAGTTGATGGACCCATTTATCTTCCAAGTCTTCCGCTGTTATCGACACTAGATGGCCTTAAGCCGTGTTTATTGTAATAAGTTCTCTTTTGAGACAACGATGTAATAAGTGTGTGATTGCCACTCTGCTATAAATCCTTCGATGTACTGTGTGGTGTCAGCATTACTGATCCAGGGATGACACCTGAGCACAGAGCGCTTGATCCATTCGGATCGGGTCGCGACAGTGCTGTTGTTCCGTTGAATTTTAATGCGTTCCTTGAGAAAGCAAAGTTGAAAGATGATGGTAGCAATTACACAGACTGGGTCCGTAACTTGAGGATTATCCTCATTGCTGCACAGAAGAATTACGTCCTGGAAGCACCGCTGGGTGCCAGGCCTGCTGCTGATGCAACTAACGACGTTAAGAACGTCTGGCAGAGCAAAGCTGATGACTACTCGATAGTTCAATTTGCCATGCTTTACGGCTTAGAACCGGGACTTCAACGACGTTTTGAACGTCATGGAGCATATGAGATGTTCCAGGAGTTGAAGTTAATATTTCAAGCAAATGCCCGGATTGAGAGATATGAAGTCTCCAATAAGTTCTATAGCTGCAAGATGGAGGAGAATAGTTCTGTCAGTGAGCATATACTCAAAATGTCTGGGTATAATAATCGCTTGATTCAACTGGGAGTTAATCTTCCGGATGATTGCGTCATTGACAGAATTCTCCAATCACTTCCACCTAGCTACAAGAGCTTCGTGATGAACTATAATATGCAAGGGATGGATAAGACAATTCCCGAGCTCTTCGCAATGCTAAAAGCTACGGAGGTAGAAATCAAGAAGGAGCATCAAGTGTTGATGGTCAACAAGACCACTAGTTTCAAGAAAAAGTGCAAGGGGAAGAAGAAGGGGAACTTCAAGAAGAACAACAAGCAAGTTGCTGCTTAGGAGAAGAAACCCAAGTTTGGACCCAAGCCTGAAACTGAGTGCTTGTACTGCAAGCAGACTAGTCACTGGAAGCGGAACTGCCCAAGTATTTGGCGGATAAGAAGGATGGCAAGGTGAACAAAGGTATATGTGATATACATGTTATTGATGTGTACCTTACTAGAGCTCGCAGTAGCACCTGGGTATTTGATACTGGTTCTGTTGCTAATATTTGCAACTCGAAACAGGGACTACGGATTAAGCGAACACCGGCGAAGGACGAGGTGACGATGCGCGTGGGAAATGGTTCCAAAGTCGATGTGATCACGGTCGGCACGTTACCTCTACATCTACCATCGGGATTAGTATTAGACCTAAATAATTGTTATTTGGTGCCAGCGTTGAGCATGAACATTATATCTGGATCTTGTTTGATGCGAGACGGTTATTCATTTAGATCATAGAATAATGGTTGTTCTATTTATATGAGTAATATCTTTTATAGTCATGCACCCTTGAAGAGTGGTCTATTTTTGATGAATCTCGATAGTAGTGATACACATATTCATAATGTTGAAGCCAAAAGATGCAGAGTTGATAATGATAGTGCGACTTATTTGTGGCACTGCCATTTAGGTCATATCGGTGTAAAGCGCATGAAGAAACTCCATACTGATGGACTTTTGGAACCACTTGATTATGAATCACTTGGTACGTGCGAACCGTGCCTCATGGGCAAGATGACTAAAACGCCGTTCTCCGGTACTATGGAGAGAGCAACAGATTTGTTGGAAATCATACATACAGATGTATGTGGTCCAATGAATGTTGAAGCTCGTGGCGGATATCGTTATTTTCTCACCTTCACAGATGATTTAAGAAGATATGGGTATATCTACTTAATGAAACATAAGTCTGAAACATTTGATAAGTTCAAAGAATTTCAGAGTGAAGTTGAAAATCATCGTAACAAGAAAATAAAGTTTCTACGATCTGATCGTGGAGGAGAATATTTGATTTACGAGTTTGGTCTACATTTGAAACAATGTGAAATAGTTTCGCAACTCAGGCCACCCGGAACACCACAGCGTAATGGTGTGTCCGAACATCGTAATCGTACTTTACTTGATATGGTGCGATCTATGATGTCTCTTATAGATTTATCACTATCATTTTGGGGTTATGCTTTAGAGATGGCCGCATTCACGTTAAATGGGGCACCATCAAAATCCGTTGAGACGACGCCTTATGAATTGTGGTTTGGCAAGAAACCAAAGTTGTCGTTTCTAAAAGTTTGGGGCTGCGATGCTTATGTGAAAAAACTTTAACCTGATAAGCTCGAACCTAAATCGGAGAAATGTGTCTTCATAGGATACCCAAAGGAGACTGTTGGGTACACCTTCTATCACAGATCCGAAGACAAGACATTTGTTGCTAAGAATGGATCCTTTATAGAGAAGGAGTTTCTCTCAAAAGAAGTGAGTGGGAGGAAAGTAGAACTTGATGCGGTAACTATACCTGCTCCCTTATTGGAAAGTAGTACATCACAGAAACCGGTTTCTGTGACACCTGCACCAATTAGTGAGGAAGCTAATGATGATGATCATGAAACTTCAGAACAAGTTACTACTGAACCTCGTAGATCAACCAGAGTAAGATCCGCACCAGAGTGGTATCCTGTTCTAGAAGTCATGCTATTAGATCATGATGAACCTACGAACTATGAAGAAGCGATGGTGAGCCCAGATTCCGCAAAATGGCTTGAAGCCATGAAATCTGAGATGGGATCCATGTATGAGAACAAAGTGTGGACTTTGGTTGACTTGCCCAATGATCAGCAAGCAATTGAGAATAAATGGATCTTCAAGAAGAAGACTGACGTCGACGGTAATGTTACTGTCTATAAAGCTCGACTTGTTGCAAAAGGTTTTCGACAAGTTCAAGGGATTGACTACGATGAGACCTTCTCACCCGAAGCGATGCTTAAGTCTGTCCGAATCATGTTAGCAATTGCCGCATTTTATGATTATGAAATTTGGCAGATGGATGTCAAAACTGCATTCCTGAAAGGATTTGTGGAAGAAGAGTTGTATATGATGCAGCCGGAAGGTTTTGTCGATCCAAAGGGAGCTAACAAAGTGTGCAAGCTCCTGCGATCCATTTATGGACTGGTGCAAGCCTCTCGGAGTTGGAATAAACGCTTTGATAGTGTGATCAAAGCATTTGGTTTTGTACAGACTTTTGGAGAAGCCTGTATTTACAAGAAAGTGAGTGGGAGCTCTGTAGCATTTCTGATATTATATGTGGATGACATATTGCTAATAGGAAATGATATAGAATTTCTAGATAGCATAAAGGGATACTTGAATAAGAGTTTTTCAATGAAAGACCTCGGTGAAGCTGCTTACATTTTGGGCATTAAGATCTATAGAGATAGATCAAGACGCTTAATTGTACTTTCAGAAAGCACATACGTTGACAAAGTTTTGAAGAAGTTCAAAATGGATCAAGCAAAGAAAGGATTTTTGCCTGTGTTACAAGGTGTGAAGTTGAGTAAGACTCAATGCCCGACTACTACAGAAGATAGAGAGAAAATGAAAGATGTTCCCTATGATTCAGCCATAGGCTCTATCATGTATGCAATGTTGTGTACCAGACCTGATGTGTGTCTTGCTATAAGTCTAGCAGGGAGGTACCAAAGTAATCCAGGAGTGGATCACTGGACAGCAGTCAAGAACATCCTGAAATACCTGAAAAGGACTAAGGAAATGTTTCTCGTATATGGAGGTGACAAAGAGCTCATCGTAAATGGTTACGTTGATGCAAGCTTTGACACTGATCCGGACGATTCTAAATCGCAAACCAGATACGTATTTACATTAAATGCTGGAGCTGTCAATTGGTGCAGTTCTAAACAAAGCGTCGTGGCGGGATCTACATGTGAAGCGGAGTACATAGCTGCTTCGGAAGCAGCAAACGAAGGAGTCTGGATGAATGAGTTCATATCCGATCTAGGTGTCATACCTAGTGCATCGGGTCCAATGAAAATCTTTTGTGCAATACTAGTGCAATTGCCTTGGCAAAGGAATCCAGATTTCACAAGAGAACCAAGCACATCAAGAGACGCTTCAATTCCATCCGGGATCTAGTCCAGGTGGGAGACATAGATATTTGCAAGATACATACGGATCTGAATGTAGCAGACCCGTTGACTAAGCCTCTTCCACGAGCAAAACATGATCAGCACCAAGGCTCCATGGGTGTTAGAATCACTATTGTGTAATCTAGATTATTGACTCTAGTGCAAGTGGGAGACTAAAGGAAATATGCCCTAGAGGCAATAATAAAGTTATTATTATTTTCCTTATATCATGATAAATGTTTATTATTCATGCTAGAATTGTATTAACCGAAAACATAATACTTGTGTGAATACATAGACAAACTAAACGTCACTAGTATGCCTCTACTTGACTAGCTCATTGATCGAAGATGGTTATGTTTCCTAACCATAGACATGTGTTGTCACTTGATTAATGGGATCACATCATTAGGAGAATGATGTGATTGACATGACCCATTCCATTAGATTAGCACCCGACCGTTTAGTATGTTGCTATTGCTTTCTTCGTGACTTATACATGTTCCTGTGACTATAAGATTATGCAACTCCCGTTTGCCGGAGGAACACTTTGTGTGCTACCAAACATCACAACGTAACTGGGTGATTAAGGTGCTCTATAGGTGTCTCCAAAGGTACATGTTGGGTTGGCGTATTTCGAGATTAGGATTTGTCACTCTGATTGTCGAAGAGGTATCTCTGGGCCCTCTCGGTAATGCACATCACTTAATCCTTGCAAGCAATGCAACTAATGAGTTAGTTGAAAGATTATGTATTACAGAACAAGTAAAGAGACTTGCCGCTAAAGAGATTGAACTAGGTATTGAGATACCGACGATCGAATCTCGGGCAAGTAACATACCGATGACAAACGGAACAACGTATGTTGTTATGCGGTCTGACCGATAAAGATCTTCGTACAATATGTAGGATCCAATATGAGCATCCAGGTTCCGCTATTGGTTATTGACCGGAGACATGTCTCGGTCATGTCTACATTGTTCTCGAACCCGCAGGGTCCACACGCTTAACGTTATGATGATAGTTTCATTATGAGTTTATATATTTTGATGTACCGAAGGTTGTTCGGAGTCCCGGATGTGATCACGGACATGACGAGGAGTCTCGAAATGGTTGAGACATAAAGATCGATATATTGGATGGCTATATTCGGACACCGGAAGTGTTTCGGGTGATTTCGGAGAAAACCGGAGTGCCGGAAGGGTTACCGGAACCACCCGGGGAAGTATTGGGCCTTAGTGGGCCTGAGGGGAGAGAGAAGGCAGCAGCCCTGGAGGTGGCGCACCCCCTCCCATGAGGAGTCCGAATTGGACTAGGGAAGGGGGGTGTCGGTGTCAAAACCGGCGGATCTCGGGTAGGGGGTCCCGAACTGTGCATCTAGGCCGGATGGTAACAGGAGGCAAGGGACACGAAGTTTTACCCAGGTTCGGGCCCTCTCGATGGAGGTAAAACCCTACGTCCTGCTTGATTAATATTGATGATATGGGTAGTACAAGAGTAGATCTACCACGAGATCGGAGAGGCTAAACCCTAGAAGCTAGACTATGGTATGATTGTTGTTGTGTATGTTGTCCTACGGACTAAAACCCTCCGGTTTATATAGACACCGGAGAGGGTTAGGGTTACACAAAGTCGGTTACAATGGTAGGAGATCTGCATATCCGTATCGCCAAGCTTGCCTTCCACGCCAAGGAAAGTCCCTTCCGGACACAGGACGAAGTCTTCAATCTTGTATCTTCATAGTCCCGGAGTCCGGCTGAAGGTATAGTCCGGCCATCCAGACACCCCCTAATCCAGGACTCCCTCAGTAGCCCCTGAACCAGGCTTCAATGACGACGAGTCCGGCGCGCAGATTGTCTTCGGCATTGCAAGGCGGGTTCCTCCTCCAAGTACTTCATAGAAGATTTTGAACACAAAGATAGTGTCCGGCTCTGCAAAATAAGTTTCCACATATTGCCATAGAGAGAATAATATTTACACCAACCTAATCTGCTGACGTATTCCATAGCGTGACACACCACGGCCAAGCCTTTATCCGAGTCGTTTCATTATCCCACCTCAGCGCGTCATGCGAGGCGGTTTCCTTGGCACGTCTTGTTAAAGCAGAGATCATGTCCCCTTATTCCGGGATTCTCATCAATACGGGCGTGGGTAACCCAACCGCGCCATTGATTACGGCGCTTGGAGATAAGCGAGTTTTACCAGGCTGGTGGGGACACGTAGTTGCGTCTACCCATATAAGGGGATAAGGATCCACCTTTTCACCTACGCCTTCTTCCTCCCTTGCTTATCCATTCTCGCGCACTCGAGCTCCAGCGCCCAAGTCTGCACTCCCCACCTCAACCTTCTCCAGCCATGTCCGGAGCGGGAGGCAAGTGGATGGTCTCCTCCATCACGGAGGGACACATCAAAAACTGAGGAAGGCCGGATACTTGTCTAACGACATTGCGTACCGGCTTCCCGAAAAGGGGCAGCTCCTCCCCACCCCTAGGCCCCATGAGAGGGTGGTGTTCCTCCCCCATTTCCTCCGTCGGCTGGGCTTCCCTCTTCACCCATTTGTCCGGGGGCTCATGTTCTACTATGGCCTGGATTTCCACGATCTGGCCCTGAACTTTGTCCTTAACATCTCGGTGTTTATCGTCGTGTGCGAGGCTTTCCTCCGCATCCGCCCCCATTTCGGCCTATGGCTCAAGACTTTCAATGTCAAGCCGAAGGTGGTGCGCGGCAACCAGGCGGAGTGCCGAGGCGCCATGGTGGGCAAGATGGCCAACGTCTTATGGCTCGAGGGCTCCTTTGTGGAGACCCTGAAGGGGTGGCAATCGGGGTGGTTTTACATCACTGAGCCGCGCGACCCCGAATGGGTCGCAGCCCTCGAGTTTTGATCCGGACCCCCTACGCGGCTCACCTCCTGGAAGGAGACGGGCCTGTCCTGGGGTAAAAAAGGAGAGCTGACCGGACTCCAAACATGCGTCCAAACCCTGGTGGACAAGAAGCTCAAACTTGTCAACGTAGTCCAGGTTATGCTCATCTGCCTGATCCTCCCGTGTTAACAACGGGCTTTCAACATGTGGGAGTTCGACCCGGCGCGGCACCAAACTCTGAGCAGGATCTTTGACACGACGTACGAAGATGCCTGGAAGGTGCTTTTCAAGGGCGCCGAGGCCCCCGCATCCGCTACCGAGGATCGCGGATTCAGTATGCAGCGTCACACTCATGCGGTAAGCTGTTTTTCCTTTTATAGGGTATCAGTTTTTCATAGTTTGACTCTATGCGGGATCTAACCTCCCTTACCTTTGACAGGATTGGCAAGTGACGTCTGGACAGATCAACTGTCCGGCTCCTTTGCCCGAAGGCCCAGCGGACGCTCGCTTGGCGAAGCTGCTGGTTCCGACACCCTATGTGGTGCCGGAGAAGAAGGCCACGAAAAAGGCCACGGGGACTCAAAAGAGTGCCCGGTGCCAGGAGGTGTCGGATCCATCATCCGACGGTTCCGAGGCGCATTCCTCCTGTGAAGACGAGGAGGAAGAAGAAGAGACCTCTCCCCCTCCAGTGGGAGGAGAGAAGAAAAGGAAGGCCGCCCTCTCTGGGGAGGCCGGAGGGTCCAAGAAGGGGAAAACCCTTCCTCCGGACTACTCCACCGACGCCGACGACGGCGGAGAGGAGTGGCCACCCAGGGCCAAGCCCCTGGCAAAATCGTAAGCATCCGGATACCAGAGTAATTCATAGCATTCGTTTATTGCATAGCTTTCCCTTATGTCGAATATGTTTATGCAGCCCACCCAAAGACCGGCTCGACGCGTCGTCGAGCGGCTCATTGGACTCGTCGGATGTGAACTCGCTTCCGACGGCTTCCTCCCCCCGCCCTACGGACGACACCGAAGTGTTGTCCCAACAGGTTCCAAGCCGAGAGGAGGTGGTCCTGGAGGCGCCGCAAGGCGACCTCCCGGACTCCAGGAGTAAAGGGGATGAAACCCGCCAGGGCTCCAAGTCTGGCTCTAGGCCGGACGCCGCTCCGGAACCTTCAAAGGTTCCAGAGTCCGGCGGGGGACCTCCTTCCAAGAGGAGCAAGCCCACCGTGCCGGTGACCACCGTCCAACCGGAGGCGCCGGATAATCTATTGGAGACGCTCCAAGGTGCCTCCATCGACGAGGAGCACCGCACCATTATGAGTGCGGTGGTCCAGAAGGTTCAGTCCGCCAAGAGCGGAATGACTGAAGCTTGTACTAGCCTTTTAACAGGCTTTGAGGTAAGTAAAGAATGTGTAAATAATATTACCGCATAGACAGTAGCCCCTGATGCTCTGTTTGGCGTTCAGGAAGAAAAGCCGAATAGAGGATCAAATAAAATTCGCAGGAGTCTAACAAAAAGGAGTCAATACGCGTATGCAAGCTTCTCTGCTTTCGTCCGCCGCACTGACTGCGGAAGTGGATATGCTAAAGCAGAACCTCGAGCGGTCCGAGCAAGAGCTCGGGCGTGCCAAGAAGCAGCTGGAGGACAATGAAGGTAAGAAATACCTTGTTTAAATATATATAAAAAGGTGCAATTGCAAAAAATGACAGGATTATCGTGGATGTTGTAGGGGCCACGTCTGAGGTGGCGACCCTTAAGCAAGCGCTGGTCGAGGCCGAGAAGAGGGCGGCCACGGAGCGCACCGAGCGGGAGAAGTATGAGGTCGAGGTTGGCGAGGAACGGCAAGAGCTCCAGGCTCTCATGGAAAAACATGACAGTTTGGAGCTTGACTCAAAGACGCGAGCGTCCGAGCTCGCGGTGGCTATTGAAAATGCCAAGGCCGAATCCCAGAAGACCCTCCAGGAGTTGGATGAGGTGAAGAAGATAGAGGCGGGTAAGGCATTCTTTATGCAAAGCAAACACATAAACGTGACTTACTTGTTACTTACCAGAATCCGGAGCTCTCCAGGAGCGTTCGCAGATCTTCCCTGGAGTGTGTCCGATGCCGCCGCATTCTATCGAGCCGAGGAGGGCAGCTCGACAGAGAAGGTGTTCTGGTCTCGGTATGCTGAGGCCAGACACCCCGTGCCCTTGAGCAACCAGCTGAAGCAACTGGTCGAGCTCCACAAGGCGGCCGAACAGGCCATGAAGGGCCTCATAGTTTGGCTGTGGCCTGGAGGGGCTCTTCTTGGGAGCTATTTCGGGCTGGTGCGGCGGCTGGTGGGGGCCTGTCCAAGGCTCGAAGTCATCAAGCGCTCCGTCTGCATTGAAGGTGCCTGTAGGGCCCTTGCCCATGCTAAGGTGCACTGGGGCAAGCTGGATGCTGAGAAGCTTGTGAAGGACGGGCCACCGCCGGGGAAAGAGCATCGCAAGCCCGAGAATTATTATAAGGATGTTCTGAAGGGTGCCTGCCTTGTGGCGGATGAATGTTCTAGGGATGTAATTTTTGAGTGAAACTTGCTTGTTTTGTCCTGTGCGCTGAAAACTTGTTCATATGCGCTAAGCAATGCTGTTGGAATTTAAAATATTACCTTCTGTGCGGCTGTTTATCAATTCTGAGAGATGGCAAGTCGTCAGCAGGTTACAATGGTAGGAAAGCTATGCACTGTTTATGGCAAGTCGGAGACACCTGTAGAGCACCTTTATAATCACCCAGTTACGTTGTGACGTTTGGTAGCACACAAAGTGTTCCTCTGGTAAACGGGAGTTGCATAATCTCATAGTCATAGGAACATGTATAAGTCGTGAAGAAAGCAATAGCAACAAACTAAACGATCAAGTGCTAAGCTAACGGAATGGGTCAAGTCAATCACATCATTCTCCTAATGATGTGATCCCGTTAATCAAATGACAACTCATGTCTATGGTTAGGAAACATAACCATCTTTGATCAACGAGCTAGTCAAGTAGAGGCATACTAGTGACACTCTGTTTGTCTATGTATTCACACATGTATTATGTTTCTGGTTAATACAATTCTAGCATGAATAATAAACATTTATCATGATATAAGGAAATAAATAATAACTTTATTATTGCCTCTAGGGCATATTTCCTTCAGTCTCCCACTTGCACTAAAGTCAATAATCTAGTTCACATCTCCATGTGATTTAACATCAATAGTTCACATCACCATGTGATTAACACCCATAGTTCACATCGTCATGTGACCAATACCCAAAGGGTTTACTAGAGTCAATAATCTAGTTCACATCGCTATGTGATTAATACCCAAAGAGTACTAAGGTGTGATCATGTTTTGCTTGTGAGGGAAGTTTAGTCAACGGGTCTGCCACATTCAGATCCGTACGTATTTTGCACATTTCTATGTCAACAATGCTCTGCTCGGAGCTACTCTAGCTAATTGCTCCCACTTGCAATATGTATCAAGATTGAGACTTAGAGTCATCTGGATCAGTGTCAAAACTTGCATCGACGTAACCCTTTACGACGAACCTTTTGTCACCTCCATAATCGAGAAACATATCCTTATTCCGCTAAGGATAATTTTGACCAATGTCCAGTGATCTACTCCTAGATCACTATTGTACTCCCTTGCCAAACTCAGGGCAGGGTATACAATAGGTCTGATACACAACATGACATGCTTTATAGAACCTATGGCTGAGGCATAGGGAATGACTTTCATTCTCTCTCTATCTTCTGCCGTGGTCGGGTTTTGAGTCTTACTCAACTTCACACCTTGTAACACAGGCAAGAACTCCTTTTTGACTGTTCCATTTTGAACTACTTCAAAATCTTGTCAAGGTATGTACTCATTGAAAAACTTATCAAGCGTCTTGATCTATTTCTATAGATCTTGATGCTCAATATGTAAGCAGCTTCACCGAGGTCTTTCTTTGAAAAATTCCTTTCAAACATTCCTTTATGCTTTGTAGAATAATTCTACATTATCTCCGATCAACAATATGTCATTCACATATACTTATCAGAAATGTTGTAGTGCTCCCATTCACTTTCTTGTAAATACAGGCTTCACCGCAAGTCTGTATAAAACTATATGCTTTGATCAACTTATCAAAGCGTATATTCCAACTCCGAGATGCTTGCACCAGTCCATAGATGGATCGCTAGAGCTTGCATATTTTGTTAGTACCTTTATGATTGACAAAGCCTTCTGGTTGCATCATATACAACTCTTCTTTAATAAATCCTATTAAGGAATGCAGTTTTGTTTATCCATTTGCCAGATTTCATAAAATGCGGCAATTGCTAACATGATTTGGACAGACTTAAGCATAGATACGAGTGAGAAATTCTCATCGTGGTCAACACCTTGAACTTGTCGAAAACCTTTGTGCGACAATTCTAGCTTTGTAGATAGTAACACTACTATCAGCGTCCGTCTTCCTCTTGAAGAACCATTTAATCCCAACGGCTCGCCGATCAATGGGCAAGTCAATCAAAGTCCATACTTTGTTCTCATACATGGATCTCATCTCATATTTCATGGCCTCAAGCCATTTCGCGGAATCTGGGATCATCATCTCTTCCTCATAGTTCGTAGGTTCGTCATGGTCAAGTAACATGACCTCTAGAACAGGATTACCGTACCACACTGGTGTGGATCTCACTCTGGTTTACCTACGAGGTTCGGTAGTAACTTGATCTGAAGTTACATGATCATCATCATTAGCTTCCTCACTAATTGGTGTAGGAGTCACAGGAACAGATTTCTGTGATGAACTACTTTCCAATAAGGGAGCAGGTATAGTTACCTCATCAAGTTCTACTTTCCTCCCACTCACTTCTTTCGAGAGAAACTCCTTCTCCATAAAGGATCCATTCTCAGCAACAAATGTCTTGCCTTCGGATCTGTGATAGAAGGTGTACCCAACAGTTACTTTTGGGTATCCTACGAAGACGCACTTCTCCGACTTGGGTTTGAGCTCATCAAGATGAAACTTTTTCACATAAGCATCGTAACTCCAAACTTTAAGAAACGACAACTTTGGTTTCTTGCCAAACCATAGTTCATACTGTGTTGTCTCAACAGATTTAGATGGTGCCCTATTTAACGTGAATGCAGCTATCTCTAATGCATAACCCCAAAACGATAGTGGTAAATCGGTAAGAGACATCATAGATCGCACCATATCTAATAAAGTACGGTTACGACGTTCGGATACACCATTTCACTGTGGTGTTCCAGGTGGCGTGAGTAGTGAAACTATTTCACATTGTTTTAACTGAAGGCCAAACTCGTAACTCAAATATTCTCCTCCACGATCAGATCGTAGAAACTTTATTTTCTTGTTACGATGATTTTCCACTTCACTCTGAAATTATATGAACTTTTCAAATATTTCAGACTTTTGTTTCATCAAGTAGATATACTCATATCTTCTCAAATCATCTATGAAGATCAGAAAATAATGATACCTGTATTGAGGTTCAATATTCATCGGACCACATACATCAGTATGTATGATTTCCAACAAATCTGTTGCTCGCTCCATTGTTCCAGAGAACGGAGTCTTAGTCATCTTGCCCATGAGGCATGGTTCGCAAGCATCAACTGATTCATAATCAAGTGATTCCAAAAGCCCATCAGCATGGATTTTCTTCATGCGCTTTACACCAATATGACCTAAATGGCAGTGCCACAAATAAGTTGCAGTATCATCATTAACTTTGCATCGTTTTGGCTTGAATATTATGAATATGTGTATCACTACGATCGAGATCCAACAAACCATTTTTGTTGGTGTGTATGAACATCGAGAGGTTCTATTCATGTAAACAGAACAACAATTGTTCTCTAACTTAAATGAATAACCGTATTCCAATAAACATGATCAAGTCATATTTATGCTCAACGTAAACACCAAATAACACTTATTTAGGTTCAACACTAATCCCGAAAGTATAGGGAGTGTGCGATGATGATCATATCAATCTTGGAACCAATTCCAACACACATCGTCACTTCACCCTTAACTAGTCTTTGTTCATTCTGTAACTCCTGTTTCGAGTTGCTAATTTTAGCAACCGAACAAGTATCAAATACTCATGGGCTACTATAAACACTAGTAAGGCACACATCAATAACCTGTATATCAAATATACCCTTTGTTCACTTTTCCATCTTTCTTATCCACCAAATATTCAGGGAATTTCCGCTTCCAGTGATCATTTCCTTTGCAGTAGAAGCACTCAGTTTCAGGCTTTGGTCCAGCTTTGGGCTTCTTCACGGGAGTGACAACTTGCTTGTCATTCTACTGGAAGTTCCCTTTCTTTCCCTTTGCCCTTTTCTTGAAACTAGTGTTCTTGTCAATCATCAACACTTGATGCTCTTTCTTGATTTCTACCTTCGTCGATTTCAACATCACGAAGAGCTCGGGAATCGTTTTCGTCATCCCTTGCATACTATAGTTCATCATGAAGTTGTAGTAACTTGGTGATGGTGACTAGAGAACTCTGTCAATCACTATCTTATCTGTAAGATTAACTCCCACTTGATTCAAGAGATTGTAGTACCCAGACAATCTGAGCATATGCTCACTGCTTGAGCTATTCTCCTCCATCTTTTAGCTATAGAACTTGTTGGAGACTTCATATCTCTCAACTCGGGTATTTGCTTGAAATATTTAACTTCAACTCCTAGAACATCTCATATGGTCCATGACGTTCAAAACGTCTTTGAAGTCCCGATTCTAAGCCGTTAAGCATGGTGCACTAAACTATCAAGTAGTCATCATATTGAGCTAGCCAAACGTTCATAACGTCTGCATCTGCTCCTGCAATAGGTCTGTCACCTAGCGGTGCATCAAGGACATAATTATTCTATGCAGCTATGAGGTTAATCCTCAGATCATGGATCCAATCCGCATCATTGCTACTAACATTTTCAACATAGTTTTCTCTAGGAATATATAAAAAAATAAACGGAGAGCAATATCGCGAGCAATTGATCTACAACATAGATATGCTAATACTACCAGGACTAAGTTCATGATAAATTAAAGTTCAATTAATCATATTACTTAAGAACTCCCACTTAGATACACATCCCTCTAATCCTCTAAGTGATCACGTGATCCAAATCAACTAAACCATGTCCGATCATCACGTGAGATGGAGTAGTTTCAATGGTGAACATCACTATGTTGATCATATCTACTATATGATTCACGCTCGACCTTTCGGTCGCCATGTTCCGAGGCCATATCTGTTATATGCTAGGCTCGTCAAGTTTAACCTGAGTATTCTGCGTGTGCAAAAACTGGCTTGCACCCGTTGTAGATGGACGTAGAGCTTATCACACCCGATCATCACGTGGTGTCTGGGCATGATGAACTTTGGCAACGGTGCATACTCAGGGAGAATACTTTTTCTTGAAATTTGGTGACAGATCATCTTATAATGCTACTATCAATCAAAGCAAGATAAGATGCATAAAAGATAAACATCTCATGCAATCAATATAAGTGATATGATATGGCCATCATCATCTTGTGCTTGTGATCTCCATCTCCGAAGCACCGTCATGATCACCATCGTCACCGGCGCGACACCTTGATCTTCACCATAGCATCGTTGTCGTCTCGTCAATCTTGTGCTTCCACGACTATCGCTACCGCTTTGTGATAAAGTAAAGCATTATAGGGCGATTGCATTGCATACAATAAAGCGACAACCATATGGCTCCTGCCAGTTGCCGATAACTCGGTTACAAAACATGATCATCTCATACAATAAAATTTAGCATCATGTTTTGACCATATCACATCACAACATGCCCTGCAAAAACAAGTTAGACGTCCTCTATTTTGTTTGTTGCAAGTTTTACGTGGCTGCTATGGGCTTAAGCAAGGACCAATCTTACCTACGCATCAAAACCACAACGATAGTTTGTCAAGTTGGTGCTGTTTTAACCTTCGCAAGGACCGGGCGTAGCCACACTCGGTTCAACTAAAGTTGGAGAAACTAACACCCGCTAGCCACCTTTGTGCAAAGCACGTCGGGAGAACCATTCTCGCGTAAGCGTACGCGTAATGTTGGTCCGGGCCGCTTCGTCCAACAATACCGCCGAACCAAAGTATGACATGCTGCTAAGCAGTATGACTTATATCGCCCACAACTCACTTGTGTTCTACTCGTGCATATAACATCAACGCATAAAACCTGGCTCGGATGCCACTGTTGGGGAACGTAGTAATTTCAAAAAAATTCCTATGCACACGCAAGATCATGGTGATGCATAGCAATGAGAGGGGAGAGTGTTGTCCACGTACCCTCGTAGACCGTAAGCGGAAGTGTTAGCACAACGCGGTTGATGTAGTCGTACGTCTTCACGATCAGACCGATCAAGTACCGAACGTACGGCACCTCCGAGTTCAGCACACGTTCAGCCCGATGACGTCCCTCGAACTCTGATCCAGCCGAGTGTTGAGGGAGAGTTTCGTCAGCACGACGGCGTGGTGGCAATGTTGATGTTCTACCGACGCAGGGCTTCGCCTAAGTACCGCTACAGTATTATCGAGGTGGACTATAGTGGAGGGGGGCACCGCACACGGCTAAGAGACGATCAACTTGATCAACTTGTGTGTCTAGAGGTTCCCCCCTGCCCCTGTATATAAAGGAGCAAGGGGGGAGGCGGCCGACCTAGGAGGAGGGCGCGCCAAGGGGTGAGTCCTACTGCCACCGGGAGTAGGACTCCTCCTTTCCTTGTTGGAGTAGGAGTGAAGGAAATAGGAGGAGAGAGAGAAGGAAAAGGGGGCTGCACCCCTAGTCCAATTCGGACCAGAGGGGGGGCAGGCCTCCTTCCTTTTGGCCTATCTCCTTTATTCCCGTATGGCCCAATAAGGCCCATATACTCCCCGACGAATTCTCGTAACTCTCCGGTACTCCGAAAAATACCCGAATCACTCGGATCCTTTCCGAAGTCCGAATATAGTCATCCAATATATCGATCTTTACGTCTCGACCATTTCGAGACTCCTCGTCATTTCCCCGATCTCATCCGGGACTCCGAACTCCTTCGGTACATCAAAACATATAAACTCATAATATAACTGTCATCGTAGCGTTAAGCGTGCGGACCCTACGGGTTCGAGAACTATGTAGACATGACCGAGACACGTCTCCGGTAAATAACCAATAGCGGAACCTAGATGCTCATATTGGCTCCTACATATTCTACGAAGATCTTTATCGGTCAGACCGCATAACAACATACGTTGTTCCCTTTGTCATCGGTATGTTACTTGCCCGAGATTCGATCGTCGGCATCTCAATACCTAGTTCAATCTCGTTACCGGCAAGTCTCTTTACTCGTTCCGTAATACATCATCCCGCAACTAACTCATGACTTGCAATGCTTGCAAGGCTTAGGTGATGTGCATTACCGTGAGGGCCCAGAGATACCTCTCCGACAATCGGAGTGACAAATCCTAATGTCGAAATACGCCAACCCAACAAGTACCTTCGGAGACACCTGTAGAGCACCTTTATAATCACCTAGTTATGTTGTGATGTTTGGTAGCACACAAAGTGTTCCTTCGGTAAACGGGAGTTGCATAATCTCATAGTCATAGGAACATGTATAAGTCATGAAGAAAGCAATAGCAACAAACTAAACGATCAAGTGCTAAGCTAACGGAATGGGTCAAGTCAATCACATCATTCTCCTAATGATGTGATACCGTTAATCAAATGACAGCTCATGTCTATGGTTAGTAAACATAACCATCTTTGATCAACGAGCTAGTCAAGTAGAGGCATACTAGTGACACTCTGTTTGTCTATGTATTCACACATGTATTATGTTTCTGGTTAATACAATTCTAGCATGAATAATAAACATTTATCATGATATGAGGAAAATAATAACTTTATTATTGCCTCTAGGGCATATTTCCTTCAGTTATTAGACGTTGTGTACCTGAGCATGAACAGGAACAGATCCTACGCAAGTGCCACTCCGGAACTTATGGAGGACACCACGCGGGAGATAGAACTGCACATAAGGTATTGCAATCCGGTTTTTATTGGCCTACTCTCTTCAAGGATGCTCGTAAGTTTGTCCTATCTTGTGATGAATGTCAAAGAATTGGTAATATTAGTAGACGTCAAGAAATGCTATAAATTATTCACTTGTTATTGAACCGTTTGATGTTTGTGGCTTTGATTATATGGGACCTTTTCCTGCCTCTAATGGATATACACATATTTTAGTTCCTGTTGATTACGTTACTAAGTGGGTAGAAGCTATTCCAACTAGTAGTGCTGATCATAACGCTTCTATTAAAATGCTTAAAGAAGTTATTTTTCCGAGGTTTGGAGTCCCTAGATATTTAATGGCTGATGGTGGTTCACACTTTATTCATGGTGCTTTCCGTAAAATGCTTGCTAAGTATGATGTTAATCATAGAATTGCATCTCCTTATCACCCACAGTCTAGTGGTCAATTAGAGTTGAGCAATAGAGAGCTCAAATTAATTTTGCAAAAGACTGTTAATAGGTCTAGAAAGAATTGGTCCAAGAAACTTGATGATGCATTATGGGCCTATAGAACTGCATATAAAAATCCTATGGGTATGTCTCCGTATAAAATGGTATATGGAAAAGCATGTCACTTACCTCTCGAACTAGAACATAAGGCATATTGGGCTATTAAAGAGCTCAACTATGATTTCAAACTTGCCGGTGAAAAGAGGTTATTTGATATTAGCTCACTTGATGAATGGAGAACCCAATCTTATGGAAATGCCAAGTTGTTTAAAGAAAAGGTTAAAAGATGGCATGACAAAAGGATACAAAAGCGTGAGTTTATTGTAGGTGATTATGTATTGCTATACAACTCTCGTTTAAGATTTTTTGCAGGAAAACTTCTCTCTAAATGGGAAGGCCCCTATGTTATCGAGGAGGTCTATCGTTCCGGTGCCATAAAAATCAACAACTTCGAAGGCACATATCCGAAGGTGGTAAACGGTCAGAGAATTAAACATTATATCTCAGGTAATCCCATAAATATTGAAACCAATATTATTGAAACCGTAACCCCGGAGGAATACATAAGGGACACTTTCCAGAACGTTTCAGACTCTGAAAAGGAATAGGTATGTGGTACGGTAAGTAAACCAACTCCAAAACAATTTTTAAGGCAATATTTCTCCGTTTTGGAATATTTAGAAAAATAGAAAATTAAGTAGCAGTCCGGGAAGGACACGAGGGCCCCACGAGGGTGGAGGGCGCGCCCTACCCCCCTGGGCACGCCCCCCCTACCTCTTGAGCACCTCGTGTGCCTTCCGGACTCCGTTTTCTTGCACGATGCGTATTTTGGTTTGTAAAAATTCACTATATATTCTCCCGAAGGTTTTGACTCCCGTATCACGCAAATATTCTCTGTTCTTGTTTCGAGCTGTTTTTCTGACAGATCTAGATTATCATGACGTCCCCAAGTGCTTCCAAGGACAAGTTCTTCGAGAAGGTCATCAACCCTTACCTCGCAGAGGTGCTGCGACACCCTCAAACCATTGAGACGTGTGATGGGTTGCTGCACATCCACGATGCTGAGGGACCAAAGGGAACCGGAAGCGTGGAGACGAGGCTTGAAGCAATGGAGCAACAAGTTTTCATGGTGGAGCGTGGAATCAACGCTAGCCACACGATGCTCGCGAAGTTCACTAACAACTACAAGCCGGATGCCAAGAACACCGAGGAGGCCATCTTCAAGCTACATGAGAAGATCGAGCACCTCCAAGCCCAAATCTATGACCTGCAAAACCAAAACTGTGAGTATGAATATAGATTCAAAAGAATGAGTTTGGCTGCAGATTCGAGGATCCCGGAGACTCGATCATCCTTCTATGATGGTGAACCTATGCCTTGGAAGATGGATGACAAGCCCGCATCATCAATAACACCTCCACCTTCTTCACCAACCAAGGAGATATAATCACATGGGTATGGGCACTCCCCTTGGCAACTGCCAAGCTTGGGGGAGGTGCCCCGGTATCGTATCACAATCACAACTCCCATCTTTACCATTTTCCTTAGTTCAATCCTATTAGTAGTATTTTGATCTAGTAGAATAAAGTTTATGGCATGATCTAGTTTTGAGTTTTGCCTTATGATCTCTCTATGTAATCGAGTCCGTGAGCTATATAATAAAGATTAGTGTTGAGTCAAGGGCTTGATTTCCTTTCTATGATCTTGGGTGAATAAAAGAAAAGAGAAAAAGAATAAGAAGAAACAAAAGTTCATATTGATCTTATTGATAGTAATGACTTCACATAGAAAGAGTGTGACGATTAAAAGTTGTTGGGAGTTGGTAGACATAGCTTTGGTCATCGTTGCAATTAATAGGAGGTAATAAGGAAAGAGAGGTTTCACATATAAATATACTATTATTGACATCTTTTATGATTGGGAGCACTCATGAAAATATGACATGCTAAAGAGTTGATGTTGGACAAGGAAGACAACATAATGGGTTATGTTTTCTTATATCTGAGATAAAGTATGTTGTCATGGATCCTCCAACATGTTGAGCTTGCCTTTCCCCCTCTTGCTAGCCAAATTCTCAGCACCAAGTAGAGATACTACTTGTGCTTCCAAATACCCTTAAACCAGTTTTGTCATGAAAGTCCACCATATCTACCTATGGATTGAGTAAGATCCTTCAAGTAAGTTGTCATCGGTGAAAAGCAATAAAAATTTCTCTAAATATGTATGATTAGTGTGGGAGAAATAATCTTTATACGATCTTGTGATGTGGAAGTAATAAAAGCGATGGACTGCATAATAAAGGTTCATATCACAAGGGGCAATATAAAGTGACGTTCTTTCGCATTAAGATTCTGTGCATCCAACCATAAAAGCGCATGGCAACATCTGCTTCCCTCTGAAAAGGGCCTATCTTTTATTATTACCTTCTACCTTATGCAAGAGTCATGGTGATCTTCACCTTTCCTTTTTCATTTTATCCTTTGGCAAGCCCAGCATGTTGGAAAGAACCTGATATATATATATATATAATTGGATGTAGGGGGGCATGAGTTATTATTGTTGACATTACCCTCGAGGTAAAAGGTTGTGGGACGAAACTATAAGCCCCTATCTTTCTCTGTGTCCGATTAAAACTCCGTAACCACAAGTATTGCGTGAGTGTTAGCAATTATGAAGGACTAGATGATAGTTGGGTATGTGGACTTGCTTTTTAGCTCTGACATAGACACTTTCTGATGTTATGATAAATTGCAATTTCTTCAATGACTGAGGTTATAGTTTGTTGGTTCTCAATAAGGTTTCTGAATCATACTTTTGCATTGTGAATAGATCATCACTTGAACATAAGTAATCATATGACAATATCTATGTATGTTGCTGTTATGAGAATAATCATGATGCCCTCATGTCCGTATTTTATTTTTATCGACGCCTCTACCTCTAAACATGGGGACATATTTATTGTTATCGGCTTTCTCTTGAGGACAAGCGAGGTCTAAGCTTGGGGGAGTTGATACGTCCATTTTGCATCATGCTTTTATATCGATATTTATTGCATTATGGGCTGTTATTTCACATTATGTCACAATACTTATGGCTATTCTCTCTTATTTTACAAGGTTTACATAAGGAGGGAGAATGCCGGCAGCTGGAATTCTGGGCTGGAAAAGGAGCAAATAATAGAGACCTATTTTGCACAACTCCAAAAGTCCTGAAACTCCAGGGAATACCTTATAATAAATAATGAAAAATCCTCGCCAAAGATGAAGACCAGGGGGTGATACGTCTCCAACGTATCTATAATTTTTGATTGCTCCATGCTATATTATCTATTGTTTTGGACTATATTGGGCTTTATTTTCCACTTTTATATTATTTTTGGACTAACCTATTAACCGGAGGCCCAGCCCAGAATTGCTGTTTTTTGCCTATTTCAGTGTTTCGAAGAAACGAAATATCAAACAGAGTCCAAACGGAATAAACCTTTCTGGAACGTGATTTTCTTCCCGAATATGACCCAGGAGACTTGGACCCTACGCCAAGGAAGCTTCGAGGTGGGCACGAGGTAGGGGGCGCGCCCTATACCCCCAGGCGCGCCCCCCACCCTTGTGGGCCCATCGAAGCTCCACCAACGTACTTCCTCCTCCTATATATACCTACATACCCCAAACGAACAGATACGGAGCCAAAAACCTAATTCCACCGCCACAACTTTCTGTATCCACGAGATCCCATCTTGGGGCATGTTCCGGAGCTCCGTCGGAGAGGGCCGTCATCACGGAGGGCTTCTACATCATCATAGCCTCTTCGATGAAGTGTGAGTAGTTTACCTCAGACCTTCGGGTCCATAGTTATTAGCTAGATGGCTTCTTCTCTCTTTTTGGATCTCAATACAAAGTTCTCCCCCTGTCTCGTGGAGATCTATTCGATGTAATTTTCTTCTTTTTGCGGTGTGTTTGTTGAGACCGATGAATTGCGGGTTTAATCAAGTCTATCTATGAATAATACTTGAATCTTCTCTGAATTCTTTTATGTATGATTGGTTATCTTTGCAAGTCTCTTCGAATTATCCGTTTGGTTTGGCCAACTAGATTGGTAGTTCTTGCCTTGGAGAAGTGCTTAGCTTTGGGTTCGATCTTGCGGTCTCCTTTCCCAGTGACAGAAGGGGCAGCAAGGCACGTATTGCATCGTTGCCATCAAGGATAACAAGATGGGGTTTATTTCATATTGCATGAATTTATCTCTCTACATCATGTCATCTTGCTTAAAGCGTTACTCTGTTTTTAACTTAATACTCTAGATGCATGCTGGATAGCGGTCGATGAGTGGAGTAATAGTAGTAGATGCAGAATCGTTTTGGTCTACTTGTCACGGACGTGATGCCTATATACATGATCATGCCTAGATATTCTCATAACTATGCTCAATTCTGTTAATTTCTCAACAGTAATTTGTTCACCCACGTAGAATACTTATGCTCTTGAGAGAAGCCACTAGTGAAACCTATGGCCCCCGGGTCTATTCTCATCATATCAATCTCCATCACTTTAATCTTGCTTTGCTTTTTACTTTGCCTTTTACTTTTCACTTTGCATCTCTATACCAAAAATATAAAAAATATTATATCTATCAGATCTCACTCTCGTAAGTGACCGTGAAGGGATTGACAACCCCTAATCGCGTTGGTTGCGAGTAGCTATCGTTTTGTGCAGGTACGAGGGACTTGAGTGTGGCCTCCTACTGGATTGATACCTTGGTTCTCAAAAACTGAGGGAAATACTTACGCTACTCTGTTGCATCATCCTTTCCTCTTCGGGGAAATCCAACGCAAGCTCAAGAGGTAGCAAGAAGAATTTCTGGCGCTGTTGCCGAGGAGTCTACGCAAAAAGTCAATATACCAAGTACCCATCACAATCCCTATCTCTCGCATTACATTAGTTTCCATTTGCCTCTCGTTTTCCTCTCCCCCACTTCACCCTTGTCGTTTTATTCGCCCTCTCTCTCTATCCTCCCTCTCTTTCTCTATTTGCCTTTTTTTGCCCGTTTCTTGTTTGCTCGTATGGTTGGAATATTTGTTTATTTATTACTAAACAGAGAACCTAAGATTTATGGATCCTTATACGCTTGCTAATCTTTTTAAGAGATCTAGTTATGTTGAACCAATTGCTAGTGAGTTTTGTGCACTAGATTATCTTTATGAAGTTTTGCTTGAAATTCGTGAATCTGAAAATTGCGATGAAGTATTTTATGAAGTGATTCATGATAGAACTTTGAATAAAAAGCATGATTGCAATGATGTTATTATAAATTCTATTAATGTCAATTGTGCTAATAATATGCAAAACCCTAAGCTTGGTGATGCTAGTTTCGCTATGTCCTCTACTTGTTGCAATGATCATGATTGGGGTGATTCTTCTTATGATCTTGAAAATTTATTTAAGCCCTATGATTAATATGAGATTGATAATAGTGTTTGCAATATTATTGAAAGTGGGTTTGTAAGAGTGTCAATTTTAGATCCCACATATTTGGAGAATGTTCAATCTTATGAAAATCTTGATAAAAGTGGGTTTGGAGAAGTCATGACTTTAGTTAATGTTAGTCCCACTATTTTGGAAGAGTGTCAACTTTGCATGCATGTGGATCATGTCGAAAATATTTTATGTTATAGCTATTTTGTTGAATTTTCTTATGATCCTACAGGTAATTACTATGATAAAGGAAAATATGGTTGTAGAAATTTTCATGTTACTAAATTACCTCTCGTTATGTTAAGATTGCTATTGTTTCTTTCCTCTTCCTTGCATATGCTAGTTTTTGCTTGCCTTGATAATTTGTTTTCCTATAAGATTCCTATGCATAGGAAGTATGTTAGACTTAGATGTGTTTTTCACATGCATTATGATGCTCCTTTTGTGCTTCAATTCTTGTCTTTCATGTGAGCATCATTAAAATTATCAATGCCCAGCTATAAGGTTTTAAAGAAAAGCTCTTGTTGGGAGTCAACCCAATATTTATCCTTGCTGTTATTAAATAAATAATTTATTTATCCTCTGTTTTGGTTGTATTCTTTGTGTTTAATTAGTGTTTGTGCCAAGTAGAACCATTGGGAAGACTTGGGGAAAGTCTTGTTGAACATGCTGTAAAAAACAGAAACTTTAGCGCTCACGAGAACTGCTTTCATTTTTATTTGGAAAGTGATATTTAGTTAATTATTTTTTCAGATGATTAATAGATAAATTCCTCACGTCCAGAAATTTATTTTAGAATTTTTGGGGTTCCAGATCTTGCGTTAGTTACAGATTACTCCAGACTGTTCTGTTTTTGACAGATTCTGTTTTTCGTGTGTTGTTTGCTTATTTTGATGAATCTATGGCTAGTAAAATAGTTTATAATCCATATAGAAGTTGGAATACAGTAGGTTTAACACCAATATAAATAAAAAATGAGTTCATTACAGTACCTTGAAGTGGTCTTTTGTTTTTCTTTCTCTAACGGAGCTCACGAGATTTCTATTTGAGTTTTGTGTTGTGAAGTTTTCAAGTTTTGGGTGAATTCTTTTGATGGATTATGGAACAAGGAATGGCAAGAGACTAAGCTTGGGGATGCACATGGCACCCCAAGATAATCCAAGTACACCAAAAATTCGAAGCTTGGGGATGCCCCGGAAGGCATCCCCTCTTTCGTCCACTTCCATCGGTAATTTACTTGGAGCTATATTTTTATTCACCAACATGATATGTGTTTTGCTTGGAGCGTCTTGTATTATTTGTGTCTTTGTGTTTTAGTGTGCCACAATCATCCTTGCTGTACACACCTTTTGAGAGAGCCATACATGAATTAGAATTTGATAGAATACTCTATATGCTTCACTTATATCTTTTTGAGCTAAGTAGTTTTGCTCTATGTGCTTCACTTATATCTTTTTGAGCTTAGTAGTTTTGCTATGTGTACTTCAGTTATATCTTTTTGATCTAAGTAGTTTTTCTCTATGTGCTTCACTTATATCTTTTGAGCTATGTAGTTTTGCTCTATGTGCTTCACTTATATCTTTTGAGTGTTATAATTTTGCTCTATGTGCTTCACTTAGATCTTTTAGAGCACGGTGGTGGATTTGTTTTAAAGAAACTATTGATCTCTCATGCTTCACTTAAATTATTTTGAGAGTCTATTAATAGCATGGTAATTTGCTTAATAATAACATGCTTGGTATTCAAGATTTGTGAAACTTTCTTTTGAGTGCATTGAATACTAAGAAAAGATTGAAGCATGATAATTGTTTTGAGATATGGAGGTGATAATATTAGAGTCATGCTAGTTGAGTAGTTGTGAATTTAAAGAATACTTGTGTTAAAGTTTGTGATTCCCGTAGCATGCACGTATGGTGAACCGTTATGTGATGAAGTCGGAGCATGATTTATTTATTGATTGTCTTCCTTATGAGTGGCGGTCGGGGATGAGCGATGGTCTTTTCCTACCAATCTATCCCCCTAGGAGCATGCGCGTAATACTTTGCTTTGATAACTTCTAGATTTTTGCAATAAGTATATGAGTTCTTTATGACTAATGTTGAGTCCATGGATTATATGCACTTTTTCTCTCACCCTTCCACCTTTTCTAGCCTCTCTAATACCGCACACCTTTCGCTGGTATCATACACCCACCATATACCTTCCTCAAAACAGCCACCATACCTACCTATTATGGCATTTCCATAGCCATTCCAAGATATATTGCCATGCAACTTTCCACCGTTCTGTTTATTATGGCACGCTCCATCATTGTCATATTGCTAGCATGATCATGTAGTTGACATCGTATTTGTGGCAAAGCCACCATTCATAATTATTTCATACATGTCATTCTTGATTCATTGCATATCCCGGTACACCGCCGGAGGCATTCATATAGAGTCATATTTTGTTCTAAGTACCGAGTTGTAAGAAAAATAAAAGTGTGATGATCATCATTATTAGAGCATTGTCCCAGTGAGGAAAGGATGATGGAGACTATGATTCCCCCACAAGTCGGGATGAGACTCCGGACGAAAAATAAAAGAGGCCAAAGAAGCCCAAAAAGAGAAAAAAAGAGGCCATAAAAAAAGAGAAAAGGCCCAAAAATGAGAGAAAAAGAGAGAAGGGACAATGTTACTATCCTTGTACAACTGTCGGGTGGTTTGTGCGACATATGCCAATGGGTGGCTTATCATTGTGGGGGCCAATAAAACATCGCCGGTACCTGGAAATGGGATAAGGCGAAGACATGCACGCCAGCGAATCTTACCCAGCTTCAAGGCTCTCCGTGGAGATAACACCCCTAATGCTGCTCTGTGGGGTCTCCGCATGATCACTAGCTCGGTGGGTAGCTACAGAATGCTCCTTGAGCTGTTCGGTGAAAGGATGAAGGAGGGCCAGGCCAGCCCGCTCCTCTTCTCATGGTGTCTAAAATCTATCCAAAGAGTGATCTCCCCTGCATGGGAACCCTAGGGGGTTTATATAGGCCTACCCTCCAGGGGTACAATGGTAATCCGGCTGGGCGTGGGCCCTCACCGTCTGTGTCTACACCCGCCGACTTCTCCACCGACTGGTGGGGCCCGTCGACCGGTGGGCCCGCCGGCTGCCGACCCTTTGGTTAACAGGCCGGCCCCACCGCTCGGGGGTCTTGTCGGGGGCTGGTTATTGTTACCTTGCCCCTGATGACGATAGCTTTGTTGTGGTAAGCATGGCTACAGTGCCGCTGCGAGGCGGCTCATCACTGTAGCCTTACCTTCTCTTGTTTCCTTAATGAAGCACCTCCTTGGAGGGAGAGAGTTGGCCGGCTGTTGGAAGCCGGCCATACCCATGGCCGACTGTGGGAAGCCTGGCCGCCTTTGGGATCTCCCTGACCGAGGGGGCCCGCCACCCACGGGTCGTACTGACCGCTCGCCGTGGGTGACGTCATGATCATTGTGGCAACAGTGCCGCGCTGGACGGGGATGGCTGCCCCGTACGGTGCACTGTGGCCATGCGTGCGCTGGGATTCGAGGGTGGCAGGCTTTACTGTAGCCACGCCCCGTCTTGTCGCCGTTATGTGGGTGTAGATTCTGAGGGCAAGATCTTAGCCGCCTGCTGAGGGGCCGGCTCCTGGGAGTCGGCCCTTCTGTGGCCGGCTTCTGGAAGTCGGCCTTCTCGTGGTCTTGTTTTCCAAAGATTTTCAGGGCTGGGCCGCCTTTGCGCAGCCGGTTTGAGAGGTAGCCGGCTAGGGGAAGGCGAACCCGTGTCTTGGACGCTTGGAGGCTTGTTCGGCCTATAATTTTTCTGAAGTGCCAGGGGAAGCCGGCTAGGCTACTCGTGGTCATTTACTCCGACAGTAGTCCCCGAAGCTGGTTGGGCTCCGAGGTAGAAAAAAGTCGAGGAGCTCAGTCAGCTTCCTATCTTGAGGAGCCGGGAACTAGGGGCTGGCTTCGGCTAGGCGCTCCGTCTCCCAGAGATCTCGAAGCTTGAAGACAGGTGCCAGTCAGCGCGCAGTCCGGCTGTGAGCTGACCGCTCATCGTCTGCGCGCCATGTGGCATCCTCCGGCTGGAGGGGCCTGCCAGCCCACGCGCGCGACGGGACGCCACCGCAGTCTGGGGCCCGCCACTACAGGGCCTCGGCCCACGCGCGGATCTTCTGCAGCCTGGACGGACCGCGCGCGCCCCAGCGGCGGTTTCCCCACACCGTAATGGTGCAATAATCGAGGGGCGTGGGGGAGTGGGTGCAGTTAATCCCACATCCCCCCCACGTCCTGCCTCCTCGGCTTCGCCGCACGAGGCTATAAGTAGGGGGAGAGGAGGGGAGCGCCAAACGCTCGCGCGCTCTCCCTCGCTCTGCCCCCTCCTTCTTCTTCCTCCTCTCATCACGACAGCTATCTGCCGCCGCTCGGCCTTCCTGCCAATCTTCTTGGCTCGCCGTCGCTTCGTCGCAGTTGGGTTGTGCGCCCTCCTTTCGTCGTACCTTTCTCGCCGCCGCGCCGTCCCCATGGCGTTATTGAGCTCCTGGGACGGCTCCAAAGTCCATGAAGACCACGTCAACTTCCTCCGTCGGACGCGGCGGTTGCCGCGCACGGATCTTGTACGGGTCCGCCTCGCACCGGAAAGGGAGATCTCGCCAGCGCCAGAAGAGGACGAGTGGGTAATCTTCTGCTCGCACTGCCTGCGCAGCTTCGGCCTGCCGGCGAGCGGGTTCCTCCGCTCGTTCCTTGAATTTTATCATCTCCAGCCGCATCACCTCACTCCCAACGCGGTGATGCTGCTCTCGGCCTTCGTCACCCTATGCGAGGGTTTTCTCGGCGTCCTCCCCACTCTTGAACTGTGGGGAGAGTTCTTTCAGTGCAAGCTCGGCACCGTCGTCGTGGGCGTGCCCGCCCCATGTGGTGCCTTCATCGCCATGCGAAGGGCGAGCGACAACAACCCGTTTCCGCTCATCCCGCTGATCCAGTCGGTGAAGCTCTGGCAGAAGTCCTACTTCTACGTGAAGAATATTGCTTCGCGAGGCGACTTCGTCAACCTGCCGAGGCAGCCTTCATGGTCCTTCCGGTCCAGGTCGCTGTCTCCGGGCGGGTCCGCCTCTGTTGGCCGGCTCCGGATGATGATCAAGTCGGAGGGTCTGTCCGGGGCCGACCTGGTGGCCGCCTTCGTGGAGCGCCGGGTGCTCCCGCTCTAGGGCCGACCTCATATGATCTGCCAGATGAGCGGCCGCTTCAACCCATGCCGGCTAAGCACCAAGGAGATGCCTCACGCCGAGGTGTCTTACATGGTGAACTACATTTCCAACTGCAAGCTCATCGAGGAGTGGCAGTATGGCAAGGTGTCGTACTCTTGAGCCAATCCTCCGTCGGTGGTAAGTTTCTCTTCCTCTTTCTCTTTGCTCGTTGCCGAGTTCATGGTGGCCGACTCCTGACCAGCCGGCCTTTCTTTAGCAGAACCCCATGCTTTCGCCAGCAGCTGGGGCCGCAAGGGTGGAACGCCAGTTCCTCCCCGACCGTACGATGGACGATGTAGACGACCCAGACCTGGGGGCGGCCACCATGGAAGACGACGTCGCGGGGGAAGGTGGCGACGCAGGCGGGTCCGGGCTCGGGGCTAGCTTTGAGGACTGGCCAGAGGACGACGAGGCCGAAGTCATCGCGCGCCGCCGACCGGTGTCCGATCACCATGGTGCGGGCCCATCCGCCGGGCTGACTGCCCAGGGCGGCGCGCAGAAGCGCCGGGCCGCGTCGACCCACTTCGGCAGTCGGCCGAAGAAGCCCAAGAGTACTGCGGCGGCGACCAAGCGAGACGAGGCGGCCGCGAAGGCAGCCTGCTTCCGCATGGTGGTGAAGCAGCCGCAGGCGGTCTCAGCGTAAGTGTCACTGTTCTTATCCCTTTCTTTTTTCTTCTTCTTTGGTTGATGTTTTTCCAAACCCTTTTTCTCAATTTATCAAACAGGGCCCCTCTTTCCCTTGGGCGAGTCCCGGATGCCTCCATAGTCGGAGCTGTAGGAGGGTCTTCAAACTCGCGTCGGGTAGATACCCGCGCCGACCTCCTAGAGGCGACGGAGCGGAACATGCGGGAAGCGCGAGAGGAGCGGGAGGCGGAGGAGCGGAGGGCGGCTCGGGAGGCGGAGCAGAAGTCGGCGGAGGCGCGAGCCGTCGCAGCCGCCAAGGCCCAGGCGGAGGCCGCAGACGCGGAGAGGGAGGCGGAGGCCCTGCAGAACCAGCCTCCGCAGTTCGTCATTCCCCTCTGCGCCGCGGCTCCTGACACCCCTGTGCCCCCGTTGGAGGAGGTCGGGCGCAGCCAGCCGGAGATGGAGAGGGAGACGGCGCCATCGCTGCCGACTGGAGCGGGCCGAGGAGGCCGGCCTAAAGTGCCGCCAGCGTAGCCGGCTGGGGGCGAGCCGACCATGGGAGGGGATCTTTTGATCTCGTCACCACTTCGCCAGCGCGCAGGGAAGGCGACTTCAGCGCCGGACGCGCAGAAGACCATGGACGCCGGCTCGTCTGCCCAGGACCTAGAAGCGGCCAGCGACAGCTCGTCCGGGTGGACGTTGGGTGGCGGGACAGCCGTGCTGAATGTGGCGGCGCAGGACGTCCGGAGCCGGCTTCAGGCCCAAGCCACCGCGCTGAAGCAGTACACCCAGGAGTTTCTCACGACACGATCGGTTATTTGGGTGAGTCCTCTTGCTCCTTTGATTGCTTTTAATTTCTTCCGTGGGGGCGCGTCAGCGCACCCACTAGGTGTAGTCCTCGAGTTCCGAGCCGGCTGCTGAGCAGGCGGCTTGGAACTTATTGGAAAGCTTGATTACCATCTTGTTCTTACTCACGTCCCTTGTCTTCTCTGTAGGAGTACCACAACCTCCGTGTGGCCGCCTTCAACTCCCAGGCCTAGGAGTTGAATCAGAAAGCCACTGATCTTACCGAGAGCCGGAGTAAGTGCTTCGTTTTTCTTTTAAGTGGGGGCGCGTCAGTGCACCCTCTGGGTGTAGTCCCCGAGATTCGGGCCGACTACCGAGTAGTCGGGTCGGATCTTTTCCTGACGACTTCTTTCTTTATATTGCAGGGGCCAATGCCGACTTGAGGAGCCAGCTGAGCGGAGCCCAGACCGCCCTTCGTGCCAAGGAGGCCGAGTGCACCGCCCTGGCTCAAGAGTGTGACAGCCTGGCCAAGAGGTTGGACGACCTGGAGGAGAGCCACAGGGCGGCCCTGAAGGCGGCGCAGGACAGCGAGGCCGCCCTCAAAGCCGAGTATGAGACCGAGGCGGCAAGCTGGGCCGAGATGAGGCAGGTGCTGAGCCAAGGCTACAGCCGGGTGGAAGACTTGATTGACGGTAGGCCTCCTTCTTCTTTGCTTCCTTGCCTGCCTTCTACTATATGATTCATTTTTTGATTTTGTGTCGCTGCTTTCCTCTTTGTGCGGATTACTTCCCCGGCTACTCAGCCGCCGCCACCCAAGCCATCGAGGCCTACCGTGACACGCGACGGCAGGCGGGGGCTGAGATTGTGTCGAATGCCAGCCGGTCACTTGAGGAGCAGCTTCTGGGGCTTCAAGCCCGCATGCAGCCGGCCCATCACATGCTCCGCCGTCTTCAGCGCGCCAGAGCGCAAGTGCTGGCCGCCCTCCGGCCTGGCGAGGTGATTCCGTGCACCCCAAGTCAGACCGCCGACTGGCTGGAGGTCGCAGTCGGCCGCTTCGAGGCTTGGAAGGTGGCAGCGGCCCGCTCCGGCGCTGGGCGGGCTCCGGAGTTCGTCCGGGCTTGGTATCCTAGGCTGAACTTGGACCAGCTGAGCACCTGGCGGCAGGAGGCTGACGAGGAGCTGGAGGCGGTGCAGCCGGCTATCATCTAGCGCGCCTCAGCGATCGCTAAGTATACCGATACCAGCGCCTTTGCTCCTGAGGTGGATGACGACGGCGTCGCTCAGCCGGAGGAGTGGTTCGGGCTGAACCCGGCCGAAGGTGAGGACTCGGCGGAGGAGATTACCTCCAATGATGAGGGCGAAGAGGAAGAGGGAGAGGATGACGAAGACGCTGCACCGGATGGTGAAGCGACCAGCCCGCCTCAGCCCGATCGTGCTTCTAACAACAATGCTGAGACTCGCCAGCCGGTCACTCCTCCAGCCGGCACCGCCGACTCCACCAACCTGCCCCACTCGCATGTTGCTCCCCTGGCTTGATCCGCCATCCTAGCTTTCCTACTTGTTACTTCTTTGAACAATCTTTAAATTTGTGCAGTTCCACCCACTGGGGGTGTATTCAGACTATGTTGAATGCTGGCCTTTCGAAGGTCTTTTGTGTAAATATTATGCATGTGTTTGGCTTCCGTTTATGTTTGCTTTTTATCCTTTGGCTTTTTCCTTTGCCGCCTTCCCTTGGCCGCCGCCTTCCCAGCCGGACAGCTGCTCTGCAGTCTGTGGCCAGAGAAGGACATGGTCGTTTTGGGAAGGCAAGTACTTGAGCTTTCTCAGATTGCAGCAAGGTGAGCGGGAAGCCGGACAGTCGACTTCTCTGGTAGTCGGCTGGCGGGGTGGGAGGCTGGCTCGTGTTATATAAGTTCGTTAGTCCTTAGCCGTTTTTTCGCGTGGGCATCCTTTCCTGCCCTTGGCTCTTGCCAGTCGAACAGTCGTTTCTTCGAGCTGTGAATTTTGGCAAAAGGGGGCTTGGGTGCCGGCACACTACTTGTCTAGCTGCAGGTGGAACTTCAGATATAATTTGAGGCGGTGAGTCCCCGGGCCGACTGGTCGAACCCGGTGCCAGACGAAGAAAGCAAGTGTAGCAACATAATCGTATGCGTGATACTCATCTTTCATAGATAAAAGAGGGTAGTCCACGAGTACTCCTCGGGGCACCCCTTGTCTCATACTTAGTACAAAAGGTAGCGTGCTACGTATTGCTTTTTAACTGTAAAATCTTCGGAGGAGATTGGCGTTCCACGGTCGGTCCGACTCCTTGCCGGAATCATCTCTCTTGCGTGCCTTCGGCTTCTGCACGTCGATTAGGTAGTAGGAGTTGTTTCCTAAAGCTCTGCTGATGATGAAGGGGCCCTCCCAAGGGGCCGAGAGCTTGTGCTGGCCGGCTGTTCGCTGGATCAGCCGGAGCACAAGGTCGCCCTCTTGGAAAGATCTTGGCTTGACCTTCCGGCTGTGGTAGCGGCGCAGACCCTGCTGATAGATGGCGGACCGACTGAGAGCTAACAGCCGGCCCTCTTCCAGCAGGTCGACGCCGTCTTCTCGTGCTTCCTTGACTTCCGCCTCCGTGTACATGGTGACCCGAGGCGAGTCGAACTCGATGTCAGTTGGGATGACGGCCTCGGCACCATATACAAGGAAAAAAGGGGTGAAGCCGGTCGATTTGTTTGGGGTAGTGCGCAAACTCCAGAGGACGGCCGGCAGCTCATCGAGCCAGCAGCCAGCCGAATGCTCTAGTGGCACGACCAGTCGGGGCTTGATGCCAAAGAGGATGAGGCCGTTTGCTCGCTCGACCTAGCCGTTTCACTGCGGTGGGCAACGGACGCTAGGTCCAGCCGGATGCCGCATGTTGCGCAGAAACATGCCAGTGCTCCCTTTGCAAAATTTGTGCCGTTGTCGGTGATGATGCTATGCGGTAGGCCATACCGGGTTATAATATCTTTGATGAATGTGACGGCAGTCGGCCCATTCAGCTTTTTGATCGGCTTTGCCTCACTCCAGTTGGTAAATTTGTCCACAGCGACGAGCAAATGTGTCATGCCGCCGCGTGCCGTCTTGAACAGGCCCACCATGTCCAGCCCCCAGACGGCAAAGGGCCAGGTGAGGGGGATGGTCTTGAGTGCAGAAGCCGGCAGGTGTTGCTTGGAGCTGAAAACTTGGCACCCTTTGCAGTGTTTGACTAGTTCCTTGGCGTCTTCCAAGGTAGTCGGCCAGAAAAATCCATGGCGAAAAGCCTTGGCGACGAGTGATCTTGAGGCTGCGTGGTGGCCGCATTCGCCTTGGTGGATGTCCCTGAGGATTGCTATGCCCTTCTCTGGTTCGACGTAGCGCTGGAAGAATCCAGTGACGCTGCGCCTAACAAGCTCTCTGTTGACGATTGTGTAGGCTCCAGCTCGGTGTTGAACTTGTCTTGCCGAGATCTCGTTGGTTGGCAGCTCTCTGTTTACTAAGAAGTTGAGGATGGGCTGGGCCCAGGATGGAGCTGTGACTTCTTCTATTGTCAGGACTGCCACTGTGATAGGGGCGGGTGGGTTGGGTAGTGAAGAGTTGGAGTCGGAGTCGGCCATCGCCTGTTGTGTTGACGTAGTCCCCGGGCCAGCTGCAGTAGTACCCGGGCCGAGTTCCGAATTCCCCGGGCCGGGTGCGACTATGGCAGTCCCCGGGCCGCCTGTTGGAGTCCCCGCGTTGCCTGCTTGGTTTCCCAAGTCGGATCTGACTGCGTTGGGGTCAGGCAGCACGAAGATGGAATCAGATTCTGGAGACGGCTTGATATACGGCTTGAGGAGGCGGTGGAGAGAAACGCCGGCTGGTATGGCTTGCCGGGTGGATCCTACTCATGCCAGGGCATCCGCTTGCATGTTGTCGGCACGTGGTACATGAAGGAACTCACATCCTTCAAAATATCCACTGATTTGCTGGACGAGGAAATGATAGCTCGCCATGTTTGCGTCTTTGGCGTCCCAGTCACCGGATGACTGTTGGACCACCAAATCCGAGTCGCCATAGCACAAGATCCAGCGGATGTCGAGTTCTTTGGCTAGCCGGAGCCCGTGTATGAGCGCCTCATACTCGGCCACATTGTTGGAGGCGGCAAAATGAATTTGCAATGTATACTTGAGCTTGTCGCCCTTGGGAGAGGTGAGGACGATGCCGGCTCCCAAGCCGGTGTGCATCTTGGACCCATCGAAGTGCATCCGCCAGTGAGTGGAGTCGGGAGCCGGTGGCAGGTAATGGGTTTCGGCCCAATCGACGAGGAAGTCGGCCAGTGCCTGGGACTTAATGGCAGTGCGGGGCTGGTAGAAGATCGCGTAGGGGGCCAGCTCAATGGCCCATTTGGCCACTCGGCTGGATGCATCCCGGCTGCCTATGATCTCGGCAAGCGGGGCAGTACATACGACCGTAATGGGGTGCTCTTGAAAATAGGGCTTGAGCTTCTTGGCAGCGAAGTACACACCATAGCACATCTTCTGGTAGTGTGGGTAGTTCTGCTTCGAGGTGGATAAGACTTTGCTTAAATAATACACCGGCCTCTGAACCGGCTGAGCCCGACCTTCTTCAGGGCGTTGGACTACGATGACAGTGCTGACCACCCGGCTAGTAGCGGCAATGTAAAGGAGCATGGGCTCCTTTTCAGCCTGTGCCGCCAAGACAGGTGGCGTGGTCAGCATCTTATTTAGCTCGTGGAAGGCTTGGTCCGCCTGGTCGTTCCACTATAAATGAGTGGACTTCTTCATGAGTCAGTAGAGGGGGAGGGCCTTCTCTCCGAGCCGGCTGATGAAGCGGTTCAGGGAAGCCAAGCATCCGGTGAACTTCTGGACATCCCGCAGCTTGGTGGGAATCTGCATTCTCTCTATGGCCTTGATCTTTATTGGGTTGCACTCGATGCCGCGTTCGGAGACCAGGAAGCCTAGGAGCTGGCCGGCTGGTACTCCGAACACGCATTTCTCGGGGTTGAGCTTGATTTGGAATCGGCGCAAGTTTTCAAATGTTTCTTTGAGGTCTTACAGCAACGTGAGCATTTCTACCGAGCTGCTTGAGGAGGCATTTCTGCATGCAACGCTAAAAGGTGGCACCGGCATTTCTCAAGCCGAATGTCATAGTCAGGTAGCAGAAGGCTCTGAATGGTGTGATGAAGGCGGTTTTCAGGCGGTCAGCTGGATCCAGCTTTATCTGGTGGTAGCCTGAGTAAGCATCCAAGAAGCTCAACAGCTCGCATCCGGCTGTGGAGTCTATTACTTGATCAATCCTTGGCAAGGCAAAGGGATCTTTGGGGCAAGCCTTGTTGAGGCTAGTGTAGTCTATACACATGCGCCACTTGTTATTTTTTTCAGCACGAGGACCGGGTTGGCGAGCCACTCTGGGAAGAAAACTTCCATAATGAAGCCGGCTGCCAGAAGCCGGGCTATCTCGTCTCCTACAATCCTTCTCTTCTCCTCCGATAGTCGGCGGAGAGGCTGTTTCACTGGTTTCGCACCTTCTCGGACATGTAGCTTGTGCTCGGCGAATTCCTTCGGCACACCCGGCATGTCCTTGGGGGACCATGCGAAAATGTCCCGATTCTCATGGAGGAAATCGGCGAGCTCGCCTTCCTATTTGTTGTCCAGGTTTGCCCCGATGGTGGCGAACCTTTCTGGGTGATCTAGGTGATCTGGGTCCAGAGGTACCCTCTTTGTTTCTTTGGCTGGCTGAAAGGAACCTTGGGCACCACACTCCTTGGGGTCAGGGGACAGGGCCGGCTGCTTGCCGGTCATGGCCACGACTCGGTCCAGTATCTTCTTCTCTTCAGCAATTAAAAGGGACTCGGCCAGCCGGATGCTGGCAGCCACGCACTCAGAGGATTTCTTGTAGTCTCCGGCTACGGTGATGATGCCCTTTGAACTTGGTATCTTCATCTTGAGGTAGGCGTAATGGGGTACAACCATGAACTTGGCCAGGGCAGGTCGGCCAAGCAACGCGTGGTAAGGGCTCTCTAGATCCACCACTTCAAACCACACCGCCTCTCGGCGGAATTGATCCTTGTCCCCGAAGAGGACATCTATCTTGATCTTGCCGATTGGGGAGAAGGACAAGCCGGGTACGATGCCATGGAACACAGTCCGACTGGGCATGAGCTGCTTTGTCTTGATGCTTAGCTTCTCCATGGTGTCGCGGTATAGGATATTGATGCTGCTCCCACCATCTATCAGCAGACGGGAGAAACGGGTGGCTCGCCTTTCCGTAGCGAGGGTGGCGTCCAGAACCAATGCGTAGGAGCCGGGAGAGGGCATCACCTCTGGATGATCTGTCTGGCTCCAGCTAATAGGCCTTTCTGACCAGTGCATGAATTCTGGGTTGTTGGAGGCGACTGCGTTGACTTCTTGGTGTTGTCGGTGCCGGCTACGCCGATCTTCTGGCTGGCTGGTGAAGACGACGTAGGCGGCATGCTCGTCGGGGTACTCGTCTTGAACTGCCCCGACCGCTAGTCGAGCGGCCGGCTGCGGAGGAGCCGGAGGCGGCTGACCAGCTGGCGGAGGCGGCGCCATCCCCTCACCCTTGGAGATCCGAGTGAGCCAATGGCATTTTCTGGTCGTGTGGTTTGAAGGCTTTGCGCCGCTGTGAAACTTGCAGGGGGCATCAAGTGCTTGCTCGTAGGAGAAAGCCGGCTGCCAAGCCGGCCTGCCGCCCTTCTGCTTCTTGGGTGCGGGCCATCCTTCGGGTTGTTCGTCTTCGACTGTGGCCACCTGCCGACTGGTGGAAGGTGGCAGGGGAGCCTTGCGCTTGTGGTCGTTCTAGTGCGGGCGTCGATTGGATTCTCTAGTCGGCGTATTGGGACTCGGAGTGAGCACCTTCCCGGAGGCGTCTACTCGGAGCTCGGTCTTCATCGAGGAATCGGCCGTGGCGTATTTATCAGCTATGACCAGTAGCTCGCCAAGCATAGTCGGCTCATCGCAGAGGAGTCGGTGCTTGAGGAGGGTGCCTTCTCGGCACCCGACGGTGAAGTACTCTATAGCTTGGACCTCGTGCACTCCCTCGCAGGAATTCGGAGCTCGGCCCAACGCGTGAGGTAGTCGCGAGGCGATTCGTTGGGCCCTTGGACGCACAAGGAGAGCTGTCGGGGCTTAGGAGCCCGCTTGTAGGTGCTGGTGAAGTTGCATATGAAGGCTTCAGTGAAGTCTAGCCAGCTGTTAACACTGTAAGGCTTGAGGCTGTTAAGCCAGGTGCGCGACGTGCCTTGGAGCATGAGGGGCACATATTTTACGGCAACACGCCTGTTGCCGTTTGCGATGCTAACCGCGGTGGAGTAGTCGATCAACCAATCTTCCGGCTTCACGGAGCCGTTGTACTTGGGCGTGTCTCTTGGGAGCGAGAACCCTTTGGGGAAGGGCTCATCGCGGATGCAGGGGCCGAAGCAAGATGGGCCGACATCATCTTCTTCTTCCAGGGCCAAGGATCGTGCAAGGCGGTCGATCCGGTGGCGGGCATCATTCTCGCCGACTCCTTCGCGGCGACCCAGCCGGCCGCTGAGAGTCGGGTGCGTGACAGGCGGCGGGGTAGGGTATCTCTCCCCACGAGGCGGAGGAGGAGGAGGGTTGCCCCGCCACTCCACGGCTCGAGGGCGGCCCTCGGCATCACGCTCGATGGAGATTCGAGTCCGGCTGCGGCTGGTAGCCGACTCCTTTTCTTTTCTCGCGCGGGTGTTGCCCGCGGTCGGTGTTCGGGACGTCGCGCCGTGCTCTCGGCGCGGGAGGACTCTCAGCGCGGACGCCGGCTTCATGCCGCTCTGTGACCGCGTCGATAAGTTGCTGGATGCGTCTGGTCATGTAAGGGAGCTCATCAGGCCCCAGCCCAGTTAACTCATCTGCGGCCGCCTGGGCGGCGCGCAAGTTCTCGAGAGGCGAGGCATAGACTGGGTGGTCTGTGTTGGGTTTCGTAGTAATTTCAAAAAATTTCCTACGCACACGCAAGATCATGTGATGCATAGCAACGAGGGGGAGAGTGTTGTCTACGTACCCAACGCAGACCGACTGCGGAAGCGATGACACGACGTAGAGGAAGTAGTCGTACGTCTTCACGATCCAACCGATCAAGCACCGAAACTACGGCACCTCCGAGTTCGAGCACACGTTCAGCTCGATGACGATCCCCGGACTCCGATCTAGCAAAGTGTCGGGGTAGAGTTCCGTCAGCACGACGGCGTGGTGACGATCTTGATGTACTACAGCAGCAGGGCTTCGCCTAAACTCCGCTACAGTATTATCAAGGTATATGGTGGCAAGGGGCACCGCACACGGCTAAGGAATAGATCACGTGGATCAACTTGTGTGTTCTAGGGTGCCTCTACCTTAGTATATAAAGGAGCCAAGGGGGGAGGGGGTCGCCGGCCAGGGAGAGGGCGCAGGAGGAGTCCTACTCCTTCCGGGAGTAGGACACCCCCCTCCAATCCTATTCCAACTAGGATTCCCAAGGGGGAAAGGGGGAGAAGGGTGGCCGGCCCCCTCTCTCCCTTCCCCTCCGAGGAATCCTAGTTGGACTAGGATTGGGGGGAGGAATCCTACTCCCAGAGGGAGTAGGACTCTCCTGCGCCTCCCCTCCTTGGCCGGCCAGCCCTCCCCCTTGGCTCCTTTATATACGGAGGCAGGGGCACCTCTAGACACACAAGTTGATCCACGTGATCTATTCCTTAGCCGTGTGCGGTGCCCCCTGCCACCATATTCCTCGATAATACTGTAGCGGAGTTTAGGCGAAGCCCTGCTGCTGTAGTTCATCAAGATCGTCACCACGCCGTCGTGCTGACGGAACTCTTCCCCGACACTTTGCTGGATCGGAGTCCGGGGATCGTCATCAAGCTGAACGTGTGCTCGAACTCGGAGGTGCCGTAGTTTCGGTGCTTGATCGGTTGGATCATGAAGACGTACGGCTACTTCCTCTACGTCGTGTCATCGCTTCCGCAGTCGGTCTGCGTTGGGTACGTAGACAACACTCTCCCCCTCGTTGCTATGCATCACATGATCTTGCGTGAGCGTAGGAAATTTTTTGAAATTACTACGAAACCCAACAGTGGTATCAGAGCCTAGGTTATTTATGTTGATGTTATATGCACGAGTAGAACACAAGTGAGTTGTGGACGATACAAGTCATACTGCCTACCAGCATGTCATACTTTGGTTCGGCGGTATTGTTGGACGAAACGACCCGGACCAACATTACACGTACGCTTACGCGAGACCGGTTCTCCCGACGTGCTTTGCACACAGGTGGCTTGCGGGCGACTGTCTCTCCAACTTTAGTTGAACCAAGTATGGCTACGCCCGGTCCTTGCGAAGGTTAAAAAGGAGTCTATTTGACAAACTATCGTTGTGGTTTTGATGCGTAGGTGAGATTGGTTCTTACTTAAAGCCCGTAGCAGCCACGTAAAACATGCAACAACAAAGTAGAGGACGTCTAACTTGTTTTTGCAGGGCATGTTGTGATGTGATATGGTCAAGGCATGATGCTGAATTTTATTGTATGAGATGATCATGTTTTGTAACCAAGTTATCGGCAACTGGCAGGAGCCATATGGTTGTCGCTTTATTGTATGAAATGCAATCACGATGTAATGCTTTACTTTATTACTAAACGGTAGTGATAGTCGTGGAAGCATAAGATTGGCGAGACGACAACGATGCTACGATGGAGATCAAGGTGTCGCGCCGGTGACGATGGTGATCATGACGGTGCTTCAGAGATGGAGATCACAAGCACAAGATGATGATGGCCATATCATATCACTTATATTGATTGCATGTGATGTTTATCTTTTTATGCATCTTATCTTGCTTTGATTGACGGTAGCATTATAAGATGATCTCTCACTAAATTATCAAAAAGTGTTCTCCCTGAGTATGCACCGTTGCGAAAGTTCTTCGTGCTGAGACACCACGTGATGATCGGGTGTGATAGGCTCTACGTTCAAATACAACGGGTGCAAAACAGTTGCACACGCGGAATACTCAGGTTATACTTGACGAGCCAAGCATATACAGATATGGCCTCAGAACACGGAGACCGAAAGGTCGAGCGTGAATCATATAGTAGATATGATCAACATAATGATGTTCACCGATGAAACTACTCCATCTCACGTGATGATCGGACATGGTTTAGTTGATTTGGATCACGTGATCACTTAGAGGATTAGAGGGATGTCTATCTAAGTGGGAGTTCTTAAGTAATATGATTAATTGAACTTAAATTTATCGTGAACTTAGTCCTGGTAGTATTTTGCAAATCATGTTGTAGATCAATAGCTCGCATTGTTGCTTCCCTGTGTTTATTTTGATATGTTCCTAGAGAAAATTGTGTTGAAAGATGTTAGTAGCAATAATGCGGATTGGATCCGTGATCTGAGGTTTATCCTCATTGCTGCACAGAAGAATTACGTCCTGGAAGCACCGCTGGGTGCCAGGCCTGCTGCTGGAGCAACACCAGATGTTATGAACGTCTGGCAGAGCAAAGCTGATGACTACTCGATAGTTCAGTGTGCCATGCTTTACGGCTTAGAATCGGGACTTCAACGACGTTTTGAACGTCATGGAGCATATGAGATGTTCCAGGAGTTGAAGTTAATATTTCAAGCAAATGCCCGAATTGAGAGATATGAAGTCTCCAATAAGTTCTATAGCTGCAAGATGGAGGAGAACAGTTCTGTCAGTGAGCATATACTCAAAATGTCTGGGTATAATAATCACTTGATTCAATTGGGAGTTAATCTTCCAGATGATTGCGTCATTGACAGGATTCTCCAATCACTGCCACCAAGCTACAAGAGCTTCGTGATGAACTATAATATGCAAGGGATGAACAAGACTATTCCCGAGCTCTTCGCGATGCTGAAAGCTGCGGAGGTAGAAATCAAAAAGGAGCATCAAGTGTTGATGGTTAACAAAACCACTAGTTTCAAGAAAAAGGGCAAAGGGAAGAAGAAGGGGAACTTCAAGAAGAACGGCAAACAAGTTGCTGCTCAAGAGAAGAAACCCAAGTCTGGACCTAAGCCTGAAACTGAGTGCTTCTACTGTAAGCAGACTGGTCACTCGAAGCGGAACTGCCCAAAGTATTTGGCGGATAAGAAGGATGGCAAGGTGAACAAAGGTATATGTGATATACATGTTATTGATGTGTACCTTACTAATGCTCGCAGTAGCACCTGGGTATTTGATACTGGTTCTGTTGCTAATATTTGCAACTCGAAACAGGGGCTACGGATTAAGCGAAGATTGGCTAAGGACGAGGTGACGATGCGCGTGGGAAATGGTTCCAAAGTCGATGTGATCGCGGTCGGCACGCTACCTCTACATCTACCTTTGGGATTAATATTAGACCTAAATAATTGTTATTTGGTGCCAGCGTTGAGCATGAACATTATATCTGGATCTTGTTTTATGCGAGACGGTTATTCATTTAAATCAGAGAATAATGGTTGTTCTATTTATATGAGTAATATCTTTTATGGTCATGCACCCTTGAAGAGTGGTCTATTTTTATTGAATCTCGATAGTAGTAATACACATATTCATAATGTTGAAGCCAAAAGATGCAGAGTTGATAATGAAAGTGCAACTTATTTGTGGCACTGTCGTTTAGGTCATATCGGTGTAAAGCGCATGAAGAAACTCCATACTGATGGACTTTTGGAACCACTTGATTATGAATCACTTGGTACTTGTGAACCGTGCCTCATGGGCAAGATGACTAAAACACCGTTCTCCGGTACTATGGAGAGAGCAACAGATTTGTTGGAAATCATACATACCGATGTATGTGGTCCGATGAATATTGAGGCTCGTGGCAGATATCGTTATTTTCTCACCTTCACAGATGATTTGAGCAGATATGGATATATCTACTTAATGAAACATAAGTCTGAAAAATTTGAAAAGTTCAAAGAATTTCAGAGTGAAGTTGAAAATCATCGTAACAATAAAATAAAGTTTCTATGATCTGATCGTGCAGGAGAATATTTGAGTTACGAGTTTGGTGTACATTTGAAAAACTGTGGAATAGTTTCACAACTCACGCCACCCGGAACACCACAGTGAAATGGTGTGTCCGAACGTCGTAATCGTACTTTACTAGATATGGTGCGATCTATGATGTCTCTTACTGATTTACCGCTATCATTTTGAGGATACGCTCTAGAGACGGCCGCATTCACGTTAAATAGGGCACCATCAAAATCCGTTGAGACGACGCCTTATGAACTGTGGTTTGGCAAGAAACCAAAGTTGTCGTTTCTTAAAGTTTGGGGCTGCGATGCTTAGGTGAAAAAGCTTCAACCTGATAATCTTGAACCCAAATCAGAGAAATGTGTCTTCATAGGATATCCAAAGGAAACTATTGGATACACCTTCTATCACAGATCCGAAGGCAAGACTTTTGTTGCTAAATTCGGAAACTTTCTTGAGAAGGAGTTTCTCTCGAAAGAAGTGAGTGGGAGGAAAGTAGAACTTGACGAGGTAACTGTACCTGCTCCCTTATTGGAAAGTAGTACATCACAGAAAACTGTTTCTGCGACACTTACACCAATAAGTGAGGAAGTTAATGATAATGATCATGAAACTTCAGAACAAGATACTACTGAACCTCGTAGATCAACCAGAGTAAGATCCACACCAGAGTGGTATGGTAATCCTGTTCTGGAAGTCATGCTACTAGATCATGATGAACCTACGAACTATGAAGAAGCGATGGTGAGCCCAGATTCCACAAAGTGGCTTGAAGCCATGAAATCTGAGATGGGATCCATGTATGAGAACAAAGTATGGACTTTGGTTGACTTGCCCGATGATCGGCAAGCAATTGAGAATAAATGGATCTTTAAGAAGAAGACTGACGCTGATGGTAATGTTACTATCTACAAAGCTCGACTTGTCGCAAAAGGTTTTCAACAAGTTCAAGGGATTGACTACGATGAGACCTTCTCACCCGTAGCGATGCTTAAGTCCGTCCGAATCATGTTAGCGATTGCCGCATTTTATGATTATGAAATTTGGCAGATGGATGTCAAAACTGCATTCCTGAATGGATTTCTGGAAGAAGAGATGATGCAACCGGAAGGTTTTGTCGATCCAAAGGGAGCTAACAAAGTGTGCAAGCTCTAGTGATCCATTTATGGACTGGTGCAAGCCTCTCGGAGTTGGAATAAACGCTTTGATAGTGTGATCAAAGCATTTGATTTTATACAGACTTTCGGAGAAGCCTGTATTTACAAGAAAGTGAGTGGGAGCTCTGTAGCATTTCTAATATTATATGTGGATGACATATTGCTGATTGGAAATGATATAGAATTTCTGGATAGCATAAAGGGATACTTGAATAAAAGTTTTTCAATGAAAGACCTCGGTGAAGCTGCTTACATATTAGGCATTAACATCTATAGAGATAGATCAAGACACTTGATTGGACTTTCACAAAGCACACACCTTGACAAGATTTTGAAGAAATTCAAAATGGATCAAGCAAAGAAAGGATTCTTGCCTGTGTTACAAGGTGTGAAGTTGAGTAAGACTCAATGCCCGACCACTGCAGAAGATAGAGAGAATATGAAAGATGTTCCCTATGCATCAGCCATAGGCTCTATCATGTATGCAATGCTGTGTACCAGACCTGATGTGTGCCTTGCTATAAGTTTAGCAGGGAGGTACCAAAGTAATCCAGGATTGGATCACTGGACAGCGGTCAAGAACATCCTGAAATACCTGAAAAGGACTAAGGATATGTTTCTCGTATATGGAGGTGACAAAGAGCTCACCGTAAAAGGTTACGTTGATGCAAGCTTTGACACTGATCCGGACGATTCTAAATCGCAAACCGGATACGTGTTTACATTAAACGGTGGAGCTGTCAGTTGGTGCAGTTCTAAACAAAGCGTCGTAGCGGGATCTACATGTGAAGCGGAGTACATAGCTGCTTCGGAAGCAGTGAACGAAGGAGTCTGGATGAAGGAGTTCATATCCGATCTAGGTGTCATACCTAATGCATCGGGTCCAATGAAAATCTTTTGTGACAATACTGGTGCAATTGCCTTGGCAAAGGAATCCAGATTTCACAAAAGGACCAAACACATCAAGAGACGCTTCAACTCCATCCGGGATCTAGTCCAGGTGGGAGACATAGAGATTTGCAAGATACATACGGATCTGAATGTTGCAGACCCGTTGACTAAGCCTCTTCCACGAGCAAAACATGATCAGCACCAAGGCTCCATGGGTGTTAGATTCATTACAGTGTAATCTAGATTATTGACTCTAGTGCAAGTGGGAGACTGAAGGAAATATGCCCTAGAGGCAATAATAAAGTTATTATATATTTCCTTATAATCATGATAAATGTTTATTATTCATGCTAGAATTGTATTAACCAGAAACATAATACATGTGTGAATACATAGACAAACAAAGTGTCACTAGTATGCCTCTACTTGACTAGCTCGTTAATCAAAGATGGTTATGTTTCCTGACCATGAACAATAAGTTGTTATTTCATTAACGAGGTCACATCATTAGTTGAATGATCTGATTGACATGACCCATTCCATTAGCTTAGCACCCGATCGTTTAGTATGTTGCTATTGCTTTCTTCATGACTTATACATGTTCCTATGACTATGAGATTATGCAACTCCCGTTTGCCGGAGGAACACTTTGGGTGCTACCAAACGTCACAACGTAACTGGGTGATTATAAAGGAGCATTACAGGTGTCTCCAAAGGTAGATGTTGGGTTGGCGTATTTCGAGATTAGGATTTGTCACTCCGATTGTCGGAGAGGTATCTCTGGGCCCTCTCGGTAATACACATCACATAAAGCCTTGCAAGCATTACAACTAATATGTTAGTTGTGAGATGATGTATTACGGAACGAGTAAAGAGACTTGCCGGTAACGAGATTGAACTAGGTATTGGATACCGACGATCGAATCTCGGGCAAGTAACATACCGATGACAAAGGGAACAACGTATGTTGTTATGCGGTCTGACCGATAAAGATCTTCGTAGAATATGTAGGAGCCAATATGGGCATCCAGGTCCCGCTATTGGTTATTGACCGGAGACATGTCTCGGTCATGTCTACATTGTTCTCGAAACCATAGGGTCCGCACGCTTAAGGTTACGATGACAGTTATATTATGAGTTTATGCATTTTGATGTACCGAAGGTTGTTCGGAGTCCCGGATGTGATCACGGACATGATGAGGAGTCTCGAAATGGTCGAGACGTAAAGATTGATATATTGGAAGCCTATGTTTTGACATCGGAAGTGTTCCGGGTGAAATCGGGATTTTACCGGAGTACCGGGAGGGTTACCGGAACCCCCCGGGAGCCATATGGGCCTTCATGGGCCTTAGTGGAAAGGAGAAAGGGGCAGCCCAAGGTGGCTGCGCCACTTCCCCCTCCCCTAGTCCTATTAGGACTAGGAGAAGGTGGCCGGCCCCCTCTCTCCCTTCCCCTCCGAGGAATCCTAGTTCGACTAGGATTGGGGGGAGGAATCCTACTCCCAGAGGGAGTAGGACTCTCCTGCGCCTCCCCTCCTTGGCCGGCCAGCCCTCCCCCTTGGCTCCTTTATATACGGAGGCAGGGGGCACCTCTAGACACACAAGTTGATCCACGTGATCTATTCCTTAGCCGTGTGCGGTGCCCCCTGCCACCATATTCCTCGATAATACTGTAGCGGAGTTTAGGCGAAGCCCTGCTGCTGTAGTTCATCAAGATCGTCACCAAGCCGTCGTGCTGACGGAACTCTTCCCCGACACTTTGCTGGATCGGAGTCCGGGGATCGTCATCGAGCTGAACGTGTGCTCGAACTCGGAGGTGCCGTAGTTTCGGTGCTTGATTGGTTGGATCGTGAAGACGTACGGCTACTTCCTCTACGTCGTGTCATCGCTTCCGCAGTCGGTCTGCGTTGGGTATGTAGACAACACTCTCCAACTCGTTGCTATGCATCACATGATCTTGCGTGAGCGTAGGAAAATTTTTGAAATTACTGCGAAACCCAACAGTTTTCCCCAGATTTTCAGGGCTGGGCCGCCTTTGCGCAGCCGCTTTGAGAGGTAGCCGGCTAGGGGAAGGAGGCCCCGTGTCTTGGACGCTTGGAGGCTTGTTCGGCCTGTAATTTTTCTGAAGTGCCAGGGGAAGCCAGCTAGGCTACCCGTGGTCATTTACTCCGACAACCACACTTGTGCTTCAAAGTAGCACCATGATCTTCATGATAGAGAGTCTCTCGTTATGTCACTTTCATATACCAATGGGAATTTTACATTATAGAACTTGGCTTGTATATTCCAATGATGGGCTTCCTCAAATTGCCGTAGGTCTTCATGAGCAAGCTAGTTGGATGCACACCCACTTAGTTTCTTTTGATGAGCTTTCATATACTTATAGCTCCAGTGCATCCGTTGGATGGCAATCCCTACTCACTAACATTGATATCTATTGATGGGCATCTCCATAACCCATTGATACGCCTAGTTGATGTGAGACTATCTTCCCCTCTTTTTGTCTTCTCCACAACCATCATTCTATTCCACCTATAGTGCTATATCCATGGCTCACGCTCATGTATTGCGTGAAGATTGAAAAAGTTAGAGTATGAAACAATTGCTTGGCTTGTCATCGGGGTTGTGCATGATTTAAATACTTTGTGTGGTGAAGATAGATCATAGCCAGACTATATGATTTTGTAGGGATAACTTTCTTTGGCCATGTTATTTTGAGAAGACATAATTGCTTTGTTAGTATGCTTGAAGTATTATTATTTTCATGTCAATATAAACTTTTGTCTTGAATCTTTTGAATCTGAATATTCATATCACAATTAAGAAGATTTGCATTGAAATTATGCCAAGTAGCACTCCGCATCAAAAATTCTCTTTTTATCATTTACCTACTCGAGGACGAGGAGGAATTAAGCTTGGGGATGCCTGATACGTCTCCAACGTATCTATAATTTTTGATTGCTCCATGCTATATTATCTACTGTTTTGGACTATATTGGGCTTTATCTTCCACTTTTGATTTATTTTTGGGAGTAACCTATTAACCGGAGGCCCAGCCTAGAATTGTTGTTTTTTGCCTATTTCAGTGTTTCGAAGAAACGGAATATCAAACGGAGTCCAAACGGAATAAACCTTTCTGGAACGTGATTTTCTCCCCGAATATGACCCAGGAGACTTGGACCCTACGCCAAGGAAGCTTCGAGGTGGGCACGAGGTAGGGGGCGCGCCCTATACCCCCAAGCGCGCCCCCCACCCTCGTGGGCCCACCAAAGCTCCACCGACGTACTTCTTCCTCCTATATATACCTACGTACCCCAAAACGAACAGATATGGAGCCAAAAACCTAATTCCACCGCCGCAACTTTCTATATCCATGAGATGCCATCTTGGGGCCTGTTCCGGAGCTCCACCGGAGAGGGCCGTCATCACGGAGGGCTTCTACATCATCATAGCCTCTCTGATGAAGTGTGAGTAGTTTACCTCAGACCTTCGAGTCCATAGTTATTAGCTAGATGGCTTCTTCTCTCTTTTTGGATCTCAATACAAAGTTCTCCCCCTCTCTCATGGAGATCTATTCGATATAATCTTCTTCTTTTTGCGGTGTGTTTGTTGAGACCGATGAATTGTGGGTTTATGATCAAGTCTATCTATGAATAATATTTGAATCTTCTCTGAATTCTTTTATGTATGATTGGTTATCTTTGCAAGTCTCTTCGAATTATCCGTTTGGTTTGGCCAACTAGATTGGTAGTTCTTGCCATGGGAGAAGTGCTTAGCTTTGGGTTCGATCTTGCGGTCTCCTTTCCCAGTGACAGAAGGGGCAGCAAGGCACGTATTGCATCGTTGCCATCAAGGATAACAAGATGGGGTTTATTTCATATTGCATGAATTTATCTCTCTACATCATGTCATCTTGCTTAAAGCGTTACTCTGTTTTTAACTTAATACTCTAGATGCATGCTGGATAGCGGTCGATGAGTGGAGTAATAGTAGTAGATGCAGAATCGTTTTGGTCTACTTGTCACGGACGTGATGCCTATATACATGATCATGCCTAGATATTCTCATAACTATGCTCAATTCTGTTAATTTCTCAACAGTAATTTGTTCACCCACCGTAGAATACTTATGCTCTTGAGAGAAGCCACTAGTGAAACCTATGGCCCCCGGGTCTATTCTCATCATATCAATCTCCATCACTTTAATCTTGCTTTGCTTTTTTACTTTGCCTTTTACTTTTCCCTTTGCATCTCTATACCAAAAATACCAAAAATATTATATCTATCAGATCTCACTCTCGTAAGTGACCGTGAAGGGATTGACAACCCCTAATCGCGTTGGTTGCGAGTAGCTATCGTTTTGTGCAGGTACGAGGGACTTGAGTGTGGCCTCCTACTGGATTGATACCTTGGTTCTCAAAAACTGAGGGAAATACTTACGCTACTCTGCTGCATCATCCTTTCCTCTTCGGGGAAATCCAATGCAAGCTCAAGTGGTAGCAGGGGGCCCGCACCCTGTCCACGAGGGTGGGGGGCGCCCCCCCTAGGGCGCGCCCCCTACCTCGTGGGCCCCCTGGTGGCTCTCCGATGACCATCTTCTGCTATATGAAGTCTTTCGTCTAGAAAAAAACCAGAAGCAACCTTTTGGGACGAAACTCCACCGCCACGAGGCGGAACCTTGGCGGAACCAATCTAGGGCTCCGGCAGAGCTATTCTGCCGGGGAAACTTCCCTCCCGAAGGGGGAAATCATCGCCATCGTCATCACCAACGCTCCTCTCATCGGGAGAGGGCAATGTCCATCAACATCTTCATCAGCACCATCTCATCTCAAAACCCTAGTTCATCTCTTGTATCCAATTCTTGTCTCCAAGTCCGGGATTGGTGCTAGTAGGTTGCTAGTAGTGTTAATTACTCCTTATAGTTGATGCTAGTTGGTTTAATTGGTGGAAGATCATATGTTCAGATCCTTTATGCATATTATTACCCCTCTGATTATGAACATGAATATGCTTTGTGAGTAGTTATATTTGTTCCTGAGGACAAGGGAGAAGTCTTGCTATTAGTAGGCATGTGAATTTGGTATTCGTTCGATATTTTGATGAGATGTACGTTGTCTAGCTTCTAGTGGTGTTATGTGAACGTTGACTACATAACACTTCACCATTATTTGGGCCTAGAGGAAGGCATTGGGAAGTAATAAGTAGATGATGGGTTGCTAGAGTGACAGAAGCTTAAACTCTAGTTTATGCGTTGCTTCGTAAGGGGCTGATTTGGATCCATATGTTTCATGCTATGGTTAGGTTTACCTTAATACTTTTGTTGTAGTTGAGGATGCTTGCAATAGAGGTTAATCATAAGTGGGATGCTTGTTCAAGTAAAAACAGCACCCAAGCACCGGTCCACCCACATGTCAAATTATCAAAGTACCGAACGTGAATCATATGAACGTGATGAAAACTAGCTTGACGATATTCCCATGTGTCCTCGGGGGCGCTTTTCCTTATATAAGAGTTTGTCCAGGCTTGTCCTTTGCTACAAAAAGGATTGGGCCACCTTGCTGAACTTTATTTACTTTTGTTACTTGTTGCTCGTTACAAATTCTCTTATCACAAAACTATCTGTTACCACTTATTTCAGTACTTGCAGAGAATACCTTGCTGAAAACCACTTATCATTTCCTTCTGCTCCTTGTTGGGTTCGACACTCTTACTTATCGAAAGGACTACGATAGATCCCCTATACTTGTGGGTCATCAGGCCACTTAACCTGTGACATAGCCCGCCTCAAGCTGTCGATGTCGTAGCCGGCGGTCGAGACATGCCCACATACTCTAGCCCGCTGCTTGAGTGCCTGCCGCCAGTAATGGTCGTCAACTTCCTCGACGACGTCGGGCGAAGAGACCGCTATACACCTCTTTTGGGCCAGTCGCTCCTCGAGCTCCATGGGAAGCGTAGCCGGGCTTAGGCTGCGACGCTCTAATGTGGGGGATGGGGATGGGGATATGTGGGAAAGAGGGCGTTTGGCAGGCGTCATCTAAGAAAATCAGGGCGGCCTGGGTATGGAGATTAGTGGGTAAGCTGCACGGGCAAACCGACAGATGTTAACAATGGAGGCCTTGCGGCAGCAGCGGCAGTGGGGACCTTGCTAGCGTTTCGAGCGAGGGAGGGTGAGGGAGTCCTGGATTAGGGGGTGTTTGGGTAGCCGGACTATACCTTCAGCCGGACTCCTGGACTATGAAGATACAAGATTGAAGACTTCGTCCCGTGTCCGGATGGGACTTTCCTTGGCGTGGAAGGCAAGCTTGGCGATGCGGATATTCAAGATCTCCTACCATTGTAACCGACTCTGTGTAACCCTAACCCTATCCGGTGTCTATATAAACTGGAGGGTTGTAGTCCGTAGGCGATCAACTCCATATACAACAATCATACCATAGGCTAGCTTCTAGGGTTTAGCCTCCTTGATCTCGTGGTAGATCTACTCTTGTACTACCCATATCATCAATATTAATCAAGCAGGACGTAGGGTTTTACCTCCATCAAGAGGGCCCGAACCTGGGTAAAACATCGTGTTCCCTGCCTCCTGTTACCATCCGGCCTAGACGCACAGTTCGGGACCCCCTACTCGAGATCCGCCGGTTTTGACACCGACATTGGTGCTTTCATTGAGAGTTTCTCTATGTCGTCGCCTTTAGGCCCGATGGCTCCTTTGATCATCAACAACGATGCGTTCCAGGGTGAGACTTTTCTCCCCGGACAGATCTTCGTCTTCGGCGGCTTTGCTCTGCGAGCCAATTCGCTCGGCCACCTGGAGCAGATCGAAAGCTACGCCCCTGGCCATCAAGTCAGGTTTGGAAGCCTAAACTACACGGCTGACATCCATGGAGACTTGATCTTTGACGGGTTCGAGCCACGGCCAAGCGCGTCGCACTATATCGAGGGGCATGATCTAGCTCTGCCTCCGGACAGTGTCCTGGAGGCCGCACACGCATCGGTTCCGACCCCTAACTCGGAACCTATTGCGCCAATCGAGGATGAGCGGTTGGACGTCACCTCGGGGGCTGCGATCCCGAAAGTGATCGAGCCAAACGCTAGCCCCGCACTCTGCACGACCCGTGACTCCGTGGATCCGGACTCCTCCCCGGACTCCGAACCCCCCGCGCCCCTACCAATCGAATCTGATTGGGCGCCGATAATGGAGTTCACCGCCGTAGACATCTTTCAGCGTTCGCCTTTTGGCGACATCCTGAATTCTCTTAAGTATCTCTCTTTATCAGGAGAGCCCTGGCCGGACTACGGTCAGCGAGGGTGGGATACGAGCGATGAGGAAATTCCAAGCCCACCCACCACCCACTTTGTAGCCACTGTCGATGATCTAACCGACATGCTTGACTTCATCTCCGAAGACATCGACGGCATGGACGACGATGTAGGAGACGAACAGGAACCAGCACCTGTAGGGCACTGGAAGGCCACCTCGTCATATGACATATATATGCTGGATACTCCAAAAGATGGAGATGGTGATGGAACAGTGGGGGATGACGCCCCCAAGAAACAGCCAAAGCGCCGGCGTCAGCGGCGCCGCTCTAAATCCCGCCAAAACAAAAACGGTGATTCCGGCACGGGAGATAATACTACCCCAGATAGCACCGAAGAACACCCACCTCAGCAAGATTCGGCACAGGAAGATGGAGAAGCCAGCCCTCATGAGAGAGCGGCAGACCGAGAGGTCGAGGATGATAACTATACGCCTCCCTCCGAAGACGAGGCAAGCCTCGATGACGACGAATTCGTCATACCATCAGACCCCGCCGAACAAGAGCGTTTTAAACGTAGGCTTTTAGCCACGGCAAGCAACCTCAAGAAAAAGCAGCAACAGCTTAGAGCTGCCCAAGATTTGCTAGCTGACAGATGGACTAAAGTCCTTGCAGCCGAAGAGTATGAACTCGAATGCCCCTCCAAGAATTACCCGAAGCGCAGGCCGCTACCCCGATCAGAGGAGGAAGCACCTACATCACCAGCGCATGACATGGCAGACCGGCCACCTCGTGGCCGCGACAGAGAGGCCTCTCGGCCCTCCACCCAAGCCATGCCCCGACGCCGCTCAACTAAGGCACACACCCGCTATGCTTCACGAATGAAGTAATGGATCATAAAATCCCATAGGGTTTCAAACCCGTAAACATCGAATCATACGATGGCACAACAGATCCGGCGGTATGGATCGAGGATTATCTCCTTCACATCCACATGGCACGCGGCGATGATCTACACACCATCAAATACCTCCCGCTCAAACTTAAAGGACCGGCCCGGCATTGGCTTAACAGCTTGCCAGCAAACTCAATCGGTTCTTGGGAGGACCTGGAAGCCGCATTCCTCGACAACTTCCAGGGCACTTACGTGCGACCGCCGGATGCCGACGACTTAAGCCACATAATTCAGCAGCCAGAGGAATCGGCCAGACAATTCTGGACATGGTTCCTAACAAAGAAACACCAGATAGTCGACTGTCTGGATGCAGAGGCCCTAGCAGCCTTCAAGCATAACATCCGCGACGAGTGGCTTGCCCGGCACCTGGGATAGGAAAAGCCGAAATCCATGGCAGCCCTCACGACACTCATGACCCGCTTTTGTGCGGGAGAAGACAGCTGGCTAGCTCGCAGTAACAACTTATCAAAGAACCCTGGTAATTCGGATACCAAGGACAAAAGTGGCAGGACACGTCGGAACAAGCAAAAACGTCGTGTTAACAGCGTCAGCAATGAAGACACGGCAGTCAATGCCGGATTCAAAGGCTATAAATCCGGTCAGTGGAAAAAGGCATTCAAAAAGAATACTCAAGGCCCGTCCAGTTTGGACCGAATACTCGATCGCTTGTGCTAGATACATGGCACCCCCGAAAGGCCAGCCAATCACACTAACAGGGATTGTTGGGTGTTCAAGCAGGCAGGCAAGTTAAGGGCCGAAAACAGAGACAAGGGGCTGCACAGTGACGACGAGGAGCCCAAGCCGCCGAACAACAATGGACAGAAGGGCTTCCCCCCACAAGTGCGGACGGTGAACATGATATACGCAACCCACATTCCCAAGCGGGAGCGGAAGCGTGCGCTACGGGACGTATACGCGATGGAGCCAGTCGCCCCAAAGTCCAACCCATGGTCCTCCTGCCCGATCACTTTTCATCGAAGGGACCATCCCACTAGCATCCGTCATGGCGGCTTCGCCGCATTGGTTCTCGACCCAATCATCGACGGATTTCATCTCACAAGAGTCCTCATGGACAGCGGCAGTAGCCTGAACCTGCTTTATCAGGATACAGTGCGGAAAATGGGCATAGATCCCTCAAGGATTAAGCCCACAAGAACGACCTTTAAAGGTGTTATACCAGGTGTAGAAGCCAACTGTACAGGCTCAGTAACACTTGACGTGGTCTTCGGATCCCCGGACAATTTCCGAAGCGAAGAGTTAATCTTCGATATAGTCCCGTTTCGCAGTGGCTATCACGCCCTGCTCGGACGAACCGCATTCGCAAAGTTTAATGCGGTGCCGCACTACGCATATCTCAAGCTCAAGATGCCAGGCCCTCGAGGAGTAATTACGGTCAACGGAAACACCGAACGCTCCCTCCGTACGGAGGAGCATACGGTGGCTCTCGCAGCGGAGGTACAAAGTAGCCTTCTCAGGCAATTCTCCAATCCGGCCATTAAAAAGCCAGACACTGCCAAGCGCGCTCGGAGTAACCCATAGCAGGACCGCCTGGCACACTCTGAGCAAGCGTAGCAATGTGGCCCCAACCCCAGCTTTCGCGACATAGCGAAACCAGTACCTCGCGTACATAACTACGCCCTTGAAATACCATGGGCACAGGGGAAGGGGCACAATAACGGCACGCCCAAAATACGGCTTAAAACGTACTAGGGGCTGCCGGATTCTTTTTTTAATTTTTTCTTACTTTCAGGACTCCATACTTCGGACGACCTGTTCGGCAATTCGACTGCCGCACAAACGATGCAAGATCCAGGGAGGCAGACAAGCCATGCCGCATTATGGAACTCCCAGGTGGTCTCTATTACGAGCGGTATACCTGTTTTAAATACAATTCCGCGGCCTGCCCCTGGTCAGGACATACTGAATAGTCCAATATCTTTTGCTTACCGCACTATTTGTATCGTTTGGCTTTGATAAATAGCCTCTCTATAAACAATGCTTAGCTTTTTGTCTATTTTTTGCATTATCCTCTTTTCACATATATGTTTATTAAACGACATGATTGCACCCGTACACCATGGTACGGCAAACACGCCAGGGGCTTCAGTACCCCTCATTATGGCGTGAGAAGTCCATACACTTTCACAAGTGCGGCACCCCGAACTTATAGCACTATATGCATCGGCTCCGAATCATGATTTGGGTCAATAGTTGGATTTGCCCGGCTCCTATGTTTTGGTGCCTTACGTTCCGCTCTATCGGCTAAGGTAGCACTAGGAGAACCACTACGATTGTGCCCCGGTTCAGCTAGGTTAAGCACCTCAGTGGAGAAAGCTAAAACTGACTGTCATGATGAGGCGAGAGACCGGTCGCTGTTCGAGAGGTTTTTCGAGTCCCTAAAGACTTATGCCGCTTCGAGCGAGGAGCTGGCTTTGTCCGGCCAATGCGTGGATAGCGCCCCGAACTCGGTCTCCCGAACTAGGGGCTTCACCGAAATTTAAAATTATAGAGTTCTATGGCTAAGTGAGAGTGTTCAAGCATTATAGTCCGATTGCCTGGTTCGTTGTGCTGAGCGCCTCCCTCGAAGGACCCAACTATGGGAAAAAGAGTGCTCAGGTTTATCCCGAACACCCCAGCACTAGTGGCATGGGGGCAGAAGCCGACGACTGGCCATCTCTCAATTTTTTGATAAACGGCCGCACAGAAAGTAATATTTTAAATTCAATAAGCATTGCTTAGCGCATATGAACAAGTTTTCAGCGCACAGGATAAACACGAGCGAGTTCATTCAAAAATCACATCCTTGGTACATTCATCCACCACAAGGCGGGCACCTGCAAGAACATCCTTGTAGTAGTTCTCGGGCTTGCGATGCTCCTTCCCCGGCGGCGGCCCGTCCTTCA